>NC_044316.2:7484988-7612613 GCF_007474595.2 Lynx canadensis
ATATGAAGGAGAAATGTACCCCGCCCCCATGAAACCATGTCACCCAGCTTTTGCTTATCATCATTGAGAAGTTGGGGTGAGAAGCCTTTGTTTAGTGGACATGACAACAGTAGCTTGAAACAATAAACACTGTTAGAAAGACAGGTACCTGTAGCTTCTCTGTGGCTGCAAAGCCTCTGGAGACCTGCGCAGTTCCCCTGATGGATGGTTGTTCAGGCAGCAGGAAGCCCAGAGGGTCTTTTGCCCTCCCCGCAGCACAGACAGTCAATGAGCTTCCCTTGAACAAGGCCACACGAGCTACACACACTGGTAATCTCATTTCCATAAAGCATCGCCAGCCAAGGTTAGTGTGCAAAACACAGAGACACCCCCTCTTCCCTTGACCTTCATGGAGCCATGGTCTTTAGAGAGAGGCAATGATGCAAAAAAGCAAAGCCCAGCAAGGGTTCCAAAGCACAACAGCACAACATTTTTAGCAGAAGTTTCCTGAAATGATAAAATTTCTTTGCAACTTTTTTTTTTAATGATGGACATAATTACGGGAAACCTAACTTCATCGGGAGGCTGAGCTTTTAATGCTGCCCTTTTGAAAAATGTCTGTTTTCAAAGGTGAGAGCACACGGCAGTGAGGTTAATACCATTGCTATTTCTCCTCCATCTTGGAAGCTCTGAAGCATCCAAGAAGGCTGTTAGAGCAAGAGAATAAATGTTGTGTGAATTTTCCATGAACTACTCTGGAAGCAAGTAGGTCGGGACTTAAATCTCTCTAGACATGTACATATCTAAGGATTAGTAACTATGGAGGGTCAATTGATTTACTCAGAGTTCAGAGTGAATGGGTCCTATTCTTACTGACTCCTAAATCTGGTGTCGCAAGACCCTGAAACTTTCCCATCCATCTGAAAGGGTTGAATACGGTGGCATTTTGTCATTGTGACGGATGGGAGGTGTTTTCTGGTGGCAGTGAAAAGCAAAGTGAGAAGAGAGATGAGTCTTTTAAAGTGGCCCATTTTCAATAACTTTGAGGCGTCAGGTGGGCATGGCATCTGTAAGAGTATGGTGATGAAACATCAGGGGAAGTGGTGTGAAAGGGAGGTCAGCGATTTCAATGAGAGTTTGAGTCACAGCGGTCCGACACAGAGATGCACAGAGAGGAGAGCACAGCTGAGGCTCTGAGAAGGTGCTCACCCCCCATCTAAACGCCTCCCCCCCCACACACACACAAGCTGGGCATCCTCACCACCATCAGAAGCTAAGAGTGACGCATCTTTACAAGGGCTTGGTACTCCTGGTGTAAAAGCCCCTTTAACGACTGGCTGAGGGTGTGGGTAAGGGGCCATAATGGGAGAAGAGGTCAAAAATTTTCAAAATAATTAATCTCCCGTCACTAAACATTTAAACAGAAGATGACAAATATTGGAGATGGCAGCATCACAGAAGGACTCCTGTCCTAGGTGGAAATTCAGAGGTGTTTGCTACTATAAAGAGTTGATAAGCTCCCTTCATATTTAGAATTCTACCTGGCTCTGTCTGTGCCCCAAAGCTCATCCCTCCTTATATGCTCGACTTTGTGTTCTGGTCTCCACCCTTCCCCACGTGACAGAGAGAGAATTTCTGAAACGACCGTACAGACAAGACTGGTGATCCCATTCTGTTTGCCAGGGGAGTTAGCTTAAAAAGGGGGCATGTGATTCAGTTCTGACCAGTATGAGAGAAGAGGAAGTCTTTGGAGGGGAGGGTCTTTTGTGAATGATTTCCTCATCCAAAATAGAGGAATGCAGAGAAGGAGACTCTCTCCCCTCGACATTGACTTGTCTGGATAAGACATCCGTGGCATTGCTGAAGCTGTCATGCCACGATGAGGTCACAACCAACACAACAAAAAAGAAGAGTAGGAGAGATGGAAAACCCATCCAGTAACTAAATTAACTGATCTTTTTGTCAGGTGACATAATAAATTTTCCCCGTTACTTAAAACAAATTCAATAGTCAGGGATGAGGTGGGGGTGAGGGGGGCACTGTTTTTTTCAGCTTAAAGAATACTAACTGATGCAAATAGTCACATTCTCAGATCGATGGTCATCCTTTTCATTCCGTGTCTTCCTTTCTTGTGACGTGGTCAACCAGTAAGAGGACAAACACACAACACCAAATGGGAGTAATGAAGAGAATAAAGTAGCAGTCCCTCTGTAAGACTCTTCTGGAAAGCACAGCTTTGCCCTTACCCAGTCCTACAAAATTTAATAAACATTTAATAAAAATGACAGTAGCTAACAATAGCTAACATCTACTACTATGAGCATACCAGGCGCAGTGGTAGGAATGTTACGTCAATTCTCTCTTTTTAGTCCTAACTTTCTAGCTACTTACTCACGCAGCAGTTTTGCAGACGATAAATTTCCCGGGAAATACTGACAGTCATCCTTATTAATCACAGAGAATGAACAACAACCTTTCATTTGAATGCTTGATGAGCAGTTTCTTCACACCCCTTCTGACACACCTTTGATTTTTCCAACGTTCCAGTGTGTTAAAATTAAAGCTGAGAAGAGGTACGGTGACAGAATCTTGACCCAGCCCACATCTTCTTACCCTCTTCCGTCCCCTACACATTAACAGTGTGTAACTATTTTTTGAAAGGGGAGTAGACATTATCCCGTTGTTGTAGTGCAAAGCTTTGCTATTCAAAGTAGGGTCTGCAAACCAGAATCGCCTAACAGCTTGTGATCAATGCAAAATCTCAGGCCCCACGCTGGCCCTCCTGAATCGGAAACCACTTCTGGGTGATCAGAATGCACGTTGAAGTGTGGGAAACACTGGACTAGAGGACACACAGCCCTCTGAGGAAAGGAAGGAGGTAGGGACTGCTTAAAGTTAGCAGAGGGAGCCTGAGAAAAAATCACGGAAGCGGCAGCAAGGGGCTGCTGGGGGTCTACGTGGGATTTCTGGGCAGTGTTTATATGCGTCTAGTGGTGCATCTCCTGGCACAAGCCAATCTAGGTGCTTTGGCTTCCAAATAACAGAAGACTCATGCTGGCTTAAACATCGGTATTTATGCCAAAAAGCTGAGGGAGACACTTCTGAACGTAAACACAAAATAAATCAAGAGCAAATCAAATTCCCCACCCAAATCTAACCTCAGCCTGGAGCAGGGTCAGCCTATCCCAGCTTAGGGCAATCAACCCTTGCTAATCTGCAGAGCAACTTGGAGTTTGTGCAAGTGGCCGGGTGACGGCTGCTTTAAGCCACTGAGTTTGAGATGACAAGCTGACTGACGGAGCAACAGAACATTGTTCTGGAAGAGGTAGCCAACACAATCAAACCAAAGGAAGAAGGAGGAGGAGGAGAAGGAGGAGGAAGAGAAGGAGAAGAGGAGGAAGAGAAGGAGAAGAAGGAGGAAGAAAGAGGGGGAGGAGGAGGAGGAAGAGGAGGAGGGGAAGGGAAAGGAGAAAAGCGTAAAAAGAAAAAGAAGAAAGAATTGTACATTTTGAAAAGGAATACCCAGAATTTTAGAAACAATAGGATTTTTTTCTAATCATGGAACACTCAAGAAAAGCACATGAGTAATTATTAGAATAAGAGAGAATATTAAGCTAAAAAAATTGATTAGTGTTTCTTGGGGCACCTGGGTGGCTCAGTCGGTTAAGCATTTGACTCTTGACTTTGGCTCAGGTCATGATCTCAGTTCGTGGGATCAAGCCTCATGTCAAGTTCCGTGCTCACAGCACGGAGCCTGCTTGGGATTCTCTCTCTCTCTCTCTCTCTCTCTCTCTCTCTCTCTCTCTCTTTCTGCCCCTCTCCTGCTAGCTCTCTATTTCTCAAAATAAATAAATAAATAAACATTTAAAATATGTGTATCAGTGTTTCTATAAAAGGACAATAAAATAATTAGAATAGGGAGAGGGTTAACATGTAAATATCCACCACAGCAACAGATAAAAAATACTTAGGAATTTCAAGATTAGTTCACAAGATATATGGTTAGTGGAATAAATGGAGGAGTATGCTTGATTGGAATACTCAGCTTCGAAAATATGTTGATTCTCAAATTATCCTGTAAGCTAATGCAATTCCATTAAAAATGGCAAACAATTTTTGACAAATCAATGATTCTAAAATTCATTCCAAAAATATAAAAACACTAATACAGACCCTCCAACAACAACAACAAAAAACCTACCAGAGGAAGGAGGAGATGACCATACTATATATTATTTTGTATCCTTATCATATATTTGTGTTTAGTATATAGTGTTATATATATATAATTATAGCGTGTTATTACATTTTCTATTTTATTTTACATTATATTTTATATAAAATGTAATATATTAAGGGGTGCCTGGGTGGCTCAGTCAGTTAAACGTCTGACTTCGGCTCAGGTCATGATCTCACGGTTCCTGGGTTCGAGCCCCGCATCAGGCTCTGTGCTGACAGCTCGGAACCTGGAACCTGCTTTGGATTCTGTGTCTCCCTCTCTCTCTGCCCCTCCCCTGCTCATGCTCTGTCTCTCAAAAATAAATGAACTTTAAAAAGTTTTTTAATGTAATATATTAATATGTTTATGTACATAAAATTTAAATACTGTGACAGGAGAACAGAAATAGATCAGTGAGGACAAATAGTCGAATGAGCCTCAGTTTCCTCATCTACAAACATGCAATAGCATCTATTTGAATGACTTGTCATGAAGATTTAATGAAAAAATATGTAATATGCTTATCACAGTGTTTCACAAACTGTAAATTTATATGTTAACAACTCTCACCAGAAATTTTAAAAAGGCCATTAAAGCCAGCCATCTTCCAGGGTGCCTGGGTGGTTCATTTGGCTGAGCATCTGACTCCTGGTTCCAGCTCAGGTCATGATCTCACGGTTTGTTGGATTAAGCTCCACATCGGGCTCTGTGCTGACAGCGTGGAGGCTGCTTGGGATTCTATCTCTCTCCGTCTCTCTCTGCCCATCCCCTACTTGCACTCTCTCTCAAAATACATAAATAAGCTCACAAAATTTTTTTTTTTAAAGCGTACCATCTTCCAAGTCGTGTCTGAGATGAAATGAAAAATCGAAACCCAGTGAGTAGAGCATGCCCTGGGACAGATTTTGATGAGATTTCAAGAAACCGAGGAATGTGGAAGTCCCCTACAAGGGTTGAAGTTCTCCCCATCTGACTTCTTCATTTCTCCCTTACTCAACAAGCAGGCCATAGGAAAGGAAATGAAAACAAATACAGCCCTCAAAATGTAGTTCCAAGGGGAAGAAGGGGGAACACTAACCCCAAACAAACATGGACAAGATACAAGGAAATGACATGTTAATTCTGTATATAACTTCAAACAGGTGATAAAACAGATGGAATTTAAAAATGATTGACAACAACAAAAACAGCACAAAAAGCAGGCAAAGAGATCAGTCTGGAGAAAAGCATCACCCAAGGAACCCAAGTGGATTGACCTATAGAATACAAATTCAATAAAACTATAATTGAGACACAAGATGATAAAATAAAAGGTTCAGATGAAAAAGGAGATCAAAGAAACCAAATGAAGGATCATAACAATGCTATTTGGGGTCTAACAGCATTTTAGAAAAAGCAAGAAATATAGTAGATAAGGTTAAGTACTATATTAATGACATAGGGGAAGGACATCTGGTATGCTCAATGAACGGAAAAGACAAGGAAATTAAAGCAACTCGAGTGGGTGATTAACATAGGAGACAAAGAAGATCCAACATAAAGTTACTTGGTGTTCCTACAACTAAGGAACCAAAGAGTGGGAAGGAAAAAGTATTCAGAGATGTAGGAAGGAAAAAGTATTCAGAGATACAATGGAGAAAAGAAATGTCCCTAAGAAAATAACTGAATCTACCAATTGAATGCATATGGCGTATACAGAGAACTAACAGTGTTCGCATCAATGGGGCACCCAGGTGGCTCAGTCAGTTAAGCATCGGACTCTTGATTTTGGCTCAGGTCATGATCTCACGGTCAGGGGATTGAGCCCCGCCCAAGTCAGGGAGCTCCCGGGGAGCCTGCTTGGGGTTCTCTCTCTCCCTCTCCCTCTCTCTCTTCCCCTCCCCCACTCACCATGCATGCTCGCTCTTTCTCAAAAAAGAAAAAAATAATAAATAGTTACAAGGAAAGAAAGTGTTGGCATCATGGCATAACCCCAATTAATTATTTAACTTTGAGGATAGGGAGAGAGAGCCTTCAGCCCTGATAACAAGAAATTGTAATTTAGCGCCAGAGAAAAAGTCGGGCTAGCCTCAGATTTCACCACAATAGAGTTCAACACCAGAAGACCATGAAACGGTATCTAAAAAGTTCTGAGGGAAAGAAAGCAGGACTATATCTTGCCAAGTTAATTTTCAATCATTAAAACAAGTAAAGAATTCAAGTAGCATGCCACTGTTGAGCCATTGTGGGGGGAAGAAACTATACTACTCTTTTTTTTTTTAATATTTTATTTATTTTTGAGAGAGAGACAGAGCATGAGCAGGGGAGGGGCAGAGGGAGGGAGACAATTCGAAGCAGGCTCCAGGCTCCGAGCTGTCAGCACAGAGCCCGATGTGGGGCTCGAACCCAATGAACCGTGAGATCGTGACCTGAGCTGAAGTCGGACGCTGAACCGACTGAGCCACCCTGGCGCCCCTCCACTCTTTGACGGTGGAAATCTTCTTGCCTGACCTTGGAGGAATTTATTAAGGTCTAGAATTTGTGTGGTGACGATTTCTGCAGATTCACTCCATCTTCTCTTTCTTCAGATAAATGAAAGTTAATATTTACTATGAGAAAATAAAAACAGTAAGAGAATTTTATGCCACCCAAGACTTTATAGGATTGTTCCTTGGACGGGACCTTGTAGTTAGCGAGTGCAAAGCAAATACATCACATTCTCTCTTTGCGTCTGTCTGTCTCTTTCTGTCTCTCTCTCTCTCTCTCTCTCTCTCTCTCTCCCCACCCCTCCCTCATGCACACACACACACACACACACACACACAACCTTGTCGTATAAGACCCGAGCGCTGTGAACTCACCAGACCGCATATGCTTCAGTCTATAATTACATGTTCTGTTTGGTAAGATAAATACAGTAAACCTTTCAGCGGGTCTGTCTGTGTCTTTGCTACACTTTCCCTTTGGTCAGTGGTTTGCGACCAGAATTGCATACTAGAATCACCTATCGAGATTTTATATTTTATAACGCAGATGTCTTAGCTTGTGTTCTTTCCAGCAGTGTTTTTTGTTGCCAGTGTCCAGAACCACCGATTTAGAGAAAAGTTTCTTTCTTATGTGGGAATTGAGACTCCCTTGTATGTCCACAGCGTGGCTAATTCTTACAGAATCATACGTGTTCTTGTTTACTTAGCTGTTCAAGGCAAAGTGAGCCCAGAGCCCCCTTTAAAAAAAAAGGAGATTTGGGAAAGAAACAGAGGTGACTGTGGCATGTGCTGACTGTATATCCCAGACCTTGGAAAATATACCTACATCATCCCATGGTGCCTTCAAGAGAGTGCTGCCTTTGGGAGACAGCCTCTGCATGTCCCAGCTTCTTCCAAAAGAAATGGGCAGGGGCGCCTGGGTGGCTCAGTCGGTTAAGCGTCCGACTTCGGCTCAGGCCATGATCTCACGGTTCGTGGGTTCGAGCCCCGCGATGGGCTCTGTGCTGACAGCTTGGAGCCTGGATCCTGCTTCGGATTCTGTGTCTCCCTCTCTCTCTCTCTCTCTCTGCCCCTCCCCAGCTCATGTTCTCTGTCTCTCAAAAATAAACATTAAAAAAAAAAGAAAGAAAGAAAAGAAATGGGCTAACCGTTGTCTTTTGAAAGAGATCAGTCCTGGGGTAGGAAAAGAAGACATTGTCAGTGGACCTCAGGCTGGTTTCAGGGGAATGTCCTTGTCCCTTTGGGGGCATTTTAGCAGTGGGGCCTGAACTGAAAATGTGGAGTCGCGTGGAGCTTCCTGGTGGGCAAGGAAAGAGTAGAGAGTGCACGATTAAGGGGCTCTGGAGTGTGGCAGCCTGAATTCGGATCCTAGTCTGCATTTGCTGGCTCTGTGCCCTTGAGCAGGTTACAGAATCTCTCTGTGCCTTAGTTTCCTCATCTATAAAACAGATCTCATCGGGCAGTTGTGACGATCAATGCGATAGTACCCACCAAAGGCTTAGAATAGTGCTTGGTGCCTTATAAGCACCCAATAAATGCTGACTGTTCCTCTTATAACACAGAGCAAGCTGGGACCCAGGAAGGATAGAGCTCCGTGAAGACCCCTCAGAACCGGCCCGGGCTGCATCGTGGAGTCACTGTAAGTCCTAATGAGCTTCGATCAGACGTACAATCCTGTCCTTGTAGAATTAGGAGGGACAGCCCATGGCTCTCTCCGTACCCTGCCCCCCCCCCAAGGCCAGGTGGTAGCAGATAGCTATGGCTCCACAGTGGCCAACAGCAGCAGAGAAACTCTCAATATGGCAAATCGGGAAGCAGTAACCTGTCAGAAGCAGCCAGCACATGCCTTCAGGAAGCCTAATCTGACTGCCATCAAGCCAGTGGGGGCTGTTTTCACCAAAATTGGGATTCGAAAAAGGGGAGGGAGGCCTTGGCCACTGCATGATGAGGCTTCGCCCTATGGATTTATTCTAGGGCTGGGATCCCAATGACCGCAGGTGCTCCCGACAGCATAGCAGTGGCCAACAGCAGGTATGTGCCACCTGGGCCTCCTTGCTCTGTGGTCCTGCGGCTGCAGGGGTGGCCTGGGGTCAGCTCTGCCTGTCCTCCTCCCTCCTCCCTGCATCACAGCTGGGGAGGTGTGGGCTTCCAGATGCCAGAGCCCTTCGATGTTTGCATTGCTCTCCAAAGACAATCACACTTGCAAGGCAGACGACGGTGTGAGCAGAAAGGGCGACCGCTCATTAGTGAAACTCTGGAATGTTCTCCGGCCAGCTCTCAAATGATAAGACACCGACAGAAAGAACCTCCTTTCTGCTGGACAAGCCCCCAGTCACCTTTGCCACCGGACTAAAAGCTTTCAAAGGGTGAACAGAAGTGCCATAAATCTCGGAGGCGACGTTAAATGTTTGTCACTGAAACACTTAAGACTTGTTTCAAACCCATTCCTTTCTGCAAGTTTATAACAAATAACTGGCTGACTTAACCTCTACAAGAGTATCTCCTTTTTCACTACAAATGGAAACAAATGGTCTATAAAGAGCGGGACCCTGCTGATGGGCGATGCTCAGCCACTGTGTGGTCTCCCAGCCCTGCCCAAATGGGGGAGCCGTCTCTTTTGTTTAGATTAAACTGGCTCTTGCTTCTTGGCTTTAGGGCGGCCAAGGTTTTAACTGGACTTTCTTTTAAACTGCCCATTAATCTTCCCTCCCCTCTCCCTGCTGAACGAATGAGTAAAGTAAATTATTTACATTCTGATGTTGCAAGAACTCTCCCTGCATTAAGCTCTCATTTGAGCCTCAAATGTATCTGTAGATGGTGTTTACCTCACCCCCTCTTTATCATGACTGCACAGCTTCTCCAGAGAGATCACCTGTTGGGCTAAAATATGACACAGATACAAACCCTGTTCCCAACCACCTGTGCGTGCCGTGCCCTGAGCCACACGTCCGAGCCACCCGATCCTGATTTTACCAAGTTCCAAATGCAAGCGTCTCGGTGCCTCGCGTCTTAGACTTAGCTTGCTTTTCGATATTCCAAATGTTCATCACTCCTGGAGGAGAATCAAAGCCCATCAGATGCTTTTCAGAATCGATCCACTGTGTGTCTTCTCAGAGTGAGGGGCGAGGGCCTTTGCTGGAAAGAATGTCATTCTCTGTATCAGCCCTTCTGGCCCCGATGAGACGAGAAGCCGCCTAGGAGTGGATTGTCAACATGGGGCGAGTTGGAAGGACCGACACCCACATGCATTCAACCCTGAAATCCCATTTCTCTTTTGTGGGGCAGAGACAAATAAGAAAATGCATTTTTTTAAGGCATCAGGGGAGAAGAGTCCAGGAAACGCTACAGAAAGGGAACGACTAAAGCAAGATCAAAGCAAGAGGAGAGTTAGAAGCACAGGACATCGCAGGTTACGCCTGCAGCCGAAATAACAATTTCTTATTAAGTTACAGTTAATACAGTAACTTTTAATTAGAAGAAGATAAGCCAGGCAATATCTATTAGGGCAGACACGAGTTTACGAAGCATCTGTTCTGTCCTTCTCTTAATATGCTGCCTCATTAATTTCTTGGGGACTTGATTTCTTTTGGCCTTCGTTACAAGTTCTTAATTTCACCCAACAAGCCAATGGAATTTAAATTCAACACCTATATATGTCATATTTTGCTGACTCTTGCCCAAACTTTGCCAGTAATGAAGCTGTTCATCTCTTACAAATCCCCCCCCAACTATCAATTATTTCCGGATGTTCCAGGAGAATAGTGTTTCTTTTTAATTTTCTTTTTACACTTATTTATTTTTGAGAGACAGAGAGAGACAAAGCACAAACAGGAGAGGGGCAGAGAGAGAAAGAGACACAGAATCCAAAGCAGGGTCCAGGCTCCGAGCTGTCGGCACAGAGCCCGACGCGGGGCTCGAACTCACGAACCGCGAGATCATGACCTGGGCCGAGGTCAGACGCTCAACTGCCTGAGCCACCCAGGCGCCCCCAGGAGAATCATGTTAAGAATGGCCTAGCACCTGGATGATGGCTTCCATTTTTTCTTTTTTTTTCCTCTGAAGCTTTGGCTCCAGTGATGCCCTAGGCATCAGGGCATCAAGGTCCCCCTGAGCCTTGCCCTGGAACTACAATCTCCCACTGTGTACCACAACGGATGCACAGGACCAAAGACTGCTGTCCTCTGGACTTCTCCAAGCATGGAGTCTTCCCTATAAAATCCCACCTCCTTTTGTATCTCACTCTGTCTTATGAACAACAAAGAAATGCTGTTTGGGCTTCAATATCGTAGAGCTATTAGCCAAATGTTTCCGTGTTTTGCCCAGAGCCCCCTTTCCTGGCTGTTTCCCAGGCTGGTAGCCGGGGTCAGGATGCACGACTGAGAGCCAAACACTATCTGGAACTCAGATCCCCCCCTCCCTTCCACTGTGCATGGGTTTGGTATGTGACCAAGCTTGTCTTACATGGGCCTTTAGGGCAATCAACTTCTGGAGGCCCATTCTACCAGTTAACCCGATGCATGTTAAGTTCCAGCAATAGAACCAAGCTGAGGACTCTGGCACATGAATATCACTTCGCTTGTACTAAAAGCTATCATGTCTCAGCAAGTTCTTTTGTACTTCTTCAAATCCGGGGAAATTCCTAAATAACTGGCCATAGACCAGTAGCATCCAGAATATGTGTATCACTGGTTAAAAAAAAAAAAACAAAAACAGATGCAGACCCTCACCCCGAGCTTCTAAATCAATCTCTTTGTTGGGCACTCGCGTGGCTCAGTCGGTTGAGCGTCCGACTTCGGCTCAGGTCATGATCGCACGGTTCGTGGGTTCGAGCCCCGCGTCGGGCTCTGTGCTGACAGCTCGGAGCCCGGAGCCTGCTTCGGATTCTGTGTCTCCTTCTCTCTCTGCCTCTCTCCCCTGCTCGTGTTGTCTCTCTCTGTCTCTCAAAACTAAATTAAAATGTTTTTTGAAAATTAAAAAAAAAACATCAATCTTTGTTAGGAACTAAGCTTTTGTTTTGTTCTTTATTTTAGTTCTCTCAAATGATTCTTTCAGTCAACTAGGTTTGCAAAGGCTGTGTCAGAGCCCCATCTGACCTCAGCCCTGTCTGAGCATACGTTCCCTCGCTGAATTCACTTCTGGAATATCTTCTCTCTGACTCCCTCTTCCTCAGACTGTTATAATGGAGATACATCATGGCCCTTGCCCACAAATGCTGTTTCTAATGGACTTTCTCAAGCTGTGTCTGGACAAACACCTTAGTGGACAATTTAGACGATTGTGGAGCTAAGGGGAAGAAAGGGTGTGGGGGATTCTTATGTTAGGCTTACCCCAGATTTAAACTCAAAATATCCAGGGGTTCTGGCCAGGAATCTTTTTGTTTGTTTCTTGGGAGAATTTCCCAGCTTTGGGAACTTTAGCAATATTTAGCTGGATGATTTTTTTTTTTTTTAATGCACCAGGATATGATCTGGTCCATTCATGATCTCATCAAATAAGCAAAGGATTTCTTCATAATAAATACTCCACAGGCTTCAGAACACATCAGAAAATAAAGTGGATTGATAGATGAGTAGCAGGAAGGATAGATAGGTACGTGATAAAGGAAATGTAGTAAAATGTTCATTGTAGAATCTATATAGTAGGTTTATGGGTATTCACCATACAATTCTTGCAACTTTATTTATTCATTGGAAAAATTTCATAATAAAATGATGGAAGGAAAGACAGTAGGATAGAATGTTCCCTCAAAACATATTTTCTTTGAAATATTTTTTTTAACGTTTATTTATTTTTGAGACAGAAATAGCATGAGTGGTGGAGGGGCAGAGAGAGAGAGGCAGACACAGAATCCAAAGCAGGCCCCAGGCTCTGAGCTGTCAGCACACAGCCTGACATGGGGCTCGAACCCACAGACCATGAGATCATGACCTGAGTTGAAATTGGACACTTAACCAACTGAGCCACGCAGGCGCCCCTTCAAAACATATTTTGACGCTATACCACAACTGAATAAAATGATCAGTTTAATCGCTGATAAGTATAACTCCAGTGCCCTTAAATAATATATGTGCTATTTCTGAAGTAATGTACTATCTATGCCTATCAAGTCACATATCTTGCTTAAGTGGAATTTTTAAAAATAAATGAAGTGCTCATGTTTTATCTTGACAAAATGTAAAAGCTCTTCCTCTTTCACTCTTCCCCCCTCTTTATTTGCACGTGCATTTTCTAGTTTTCAAATTATTTGAATCACATAAATAGAAAAAAAACACATAGAAATATCACTTCACAAATGTCATGAGGGAAGTGGAAAAAAAAATCAAGATAAAACTATAATTTCCAGGAAGGTCAACCGAGAATGTTATTGTGTTCTGTGCTAGTAACTTTGAAAAGCCTGTATTCAAAGTTGAACATTTCCTGCTGAGGAAATTGAGCTTGGAGAAATCAAGATCTTCAGGATCACGTCAGTAGTGGCCAAGTTAGAAAGAGAACACAAATGCCCTGACCTTGTTACTGTACTTTATTCACTCTCAAAATTTACTCAGATATAAATGACTTTAAATGTCTGTGCGTAAAAATTACTGTAGTTAAAATCCTTGGTTTACATTAGTCAATAAATAGCTTTGGAACATTAATAAAATTATACTACTCAGGTGTTTTTGACAAATCACATCCCTCTAAAAAGGGAGATTTAAAAACGAAACATAAGACAAGACTATACTTGGGAGAAAATATTTGTGAGTAACATCTGATAAAGGATTTGTATCCATAATATATAAAGAACACTCAACACTCAACAAGAAAACAGACAATCCAATTTTTTTTCAAATGGGTGAAAGTTCTCAATAAACTTCTCACCAAAGAAGACACAGACAGCAAATAAGCATATAAAAAGATGTTCAACATCATTAGTCATTAGGGAAATGCAAATTAAAACCACAATGAGATACCACTCTCCATGTATTAGAATGACTAGCAATAAATCAATAAACAAACAACTTACAGCACCAAATGCTGGCAAGAATGTAGAGCAACTGGAACACTCATAGATTCTTGGTGGGAACGCCACGTAGCACAGCCACTTTGGGAAAAAACTCAACGGTTTCTTATAAAATTGAGTATGCCCTTAACAAGCAACTGAGTAATATCACTCCTGGGTATTTACCCAACTTAATTGAAAATTTGTGTTCCTACAAATGTTTATAGAAGCTTTATTCAAGTTGCCCCAAACTGGAAACAACCTAGCCCTTCAATAAGTGAATGAATAAACAAACTAGTACATTTGTGCAATGGAATATCCTTGGCAATAAAAAGGGATAAACTGATTTCTCCTTCTGACCAAGGTGTAGTAATAGAGACTGTATTTACGCTCTTGACTGAAACAAACAAAAACCAATAAAATACATGAAACACCAGTTTTCAAGACAGTGGATACCAAGCAATGAGGACCAATGGTTCCTGAAAGACAGAACGCTAATGAGGGGAGCCCTGTGGTTGTCTCAACGCCTTGAGAGGTTTCCAGGACAAAGCACTGGGAGAGGGAATCCTGGTGGAGCCCAGCAGTTGAAGAGCAGAGCTGAGAATTTAGGAAAATCAAGATGGCTAGAGTTCCCAAGATACAGTAGAGTCGAAAAGGGAACTGTAAAAAGACAGAACTGCAGAGATCTGCAGAAGAGTCTCATCTAGCATTGAGGGGAGCACTAATCAGTGAAAGCCTGTGTAGAAACTACTTCAAGCTGGGGAAAGAAACATCTGAAAGGATTAGAAGCAACAGTGCCTGGTGCTTGTACAAGACTATATACACCTTACGGATTACTGATATTGTCAGGTTTGAATCTGTCATGTTGCTGTTAGTTTTCTCTTTGCCCATATTTTCTTTTCTTCTTTTTCCCTTTTTTTTTTCTGCATTGTTCTGAGAAGGTTGAATATCTTTATCAATATCAACATTGATATCGATAAATGCTGATATTTATCGGGGCGCCTGGGTGGCTCAGTCAGTTGAGCGTCCGATTTCGGCTCAGGTCATGATCTCGCCGTCCGTGAGTTCAAGCCCCGCGTAGGGCTCTGTGCTGACAGCTCAGAGCCTGCAGCCTGCTTTGGATTCTGTGTTCCTCTCTCTCTGGCCCTTCCCCTCTCAAGCTCTGTCTCTCTCGCTCTCTCAAAAAGAAATAAACATTAAAAAAAACTTAAAAAAAATAATGATATTTATCCAGATAAATATTGATATCCCTATCAACATTTTAACAACTTTGCTGGCTTCTTGGTTATAACTCTTTGCTGTTTTATTTTAGTGGTTGCTCTAAGATTTATGTTAGACCTATTTTAACTCCCCACAAACTAGCTTCAAGTGGTATCACACCATTTCATGTATGGTATGAGAACCCACTAATAGTATACTCCAATTTCTTCTCTCCAGCCTTTGTGCTGTTGTTTTCAGACATTTTGCTTTTATATATTGTACAAACATCATACTACATTACCCTTGTTTCAATAATTATTTTGTAAACAGATTCAAATAGTACGAAAATACCTTATACATTTCCCAATGTAGTTGTCAACTCCTGCCTTCTTCATTCCTTTGCGTAGATCCGTGTTACCATCCGGTCAGGTTTCTCTTCTGCCTGAGGATTTCCCTTCATTTTTTTTTTGTGCAATACAAAGCTGGTACCAAGGATCACAGCTTGTGTATGCCTGAAAACATTTTGATTTCACCATGATTTCTTGAAGACATTTTTGCAGGGTGTAGACCTTTACGTTGATGGGTCTTTTGCTTCATTGTTGCTTGCAATATTAATAAACTAAACAAATAATCTCAATAGACAGAAAAATCATATGACAAGATCCACTTCTGATTTAAAAAAAAAAAGAAAGAAAAGAAAACA
Organism: Lynx canadensis; assembly: GCF_007474595.2. Lineage (NCBI taxonomy): Eukaryota > Metazoa > Chordata > Mammalia > Carnivora > Felidae > Lynx > Lynx canadensis. The sequence goes on from NC_044316.2 coordinate 7,500,534, forward strand.
ACCTCCGGATGCTGGGGTGGCTCAACTGATTAAACATCCGACTTCGGCTCAGGTCATGATCTCATGGTTCTGAGTTCGAGCCCCACAATAGGCACTCTGCTGTCAGAGTGGAACCTACTTCAGATCCTCTGTCTCCCTCTCTCTCTGCCCCTCCCCCACTTTCTCTCTCTCTCTCTCTCTCTCAAAAATCAACGTTAAAAAAAAAACTCTCAGCAAACTAGATAAAGAAGGGAAGTTTCGCTGATCAAAAAGGATTTAAATAATATAACAGAAAGTGAATTTAGAATAATAGTCATAAAATTAATCGCTGGGCTGGAAAACAGCATACAGGACAGCAGAGAATCTCTTGCTACAGACATCAGGGGACTAAGGAACAGTCACGAGGAGCTGAAAAACGCTTTAAAGGAAATGGAAAACAAAATGCAAACCACCACGGCTCGGATGGAAGAGGCAGAGGAGAGAATAGGTGAACTAGAAGATAAAGTTATGGAAAAAGAGGAAGCTGAGAAAAAGAGAGATAAAAAAATCCAGGAGTATGAGGGGAAAATTAGAGAACTAAGTGATACACTAAAAAGAAATAATATACGCATAATTGGTATCCCAGAGGAGGAAGAGAGAGGGAAAGGTGCTGAAGGGGTACTTGAAGAAATAATAGCTGAGAACTTCCCTGAACTGGGGAAGGAAAAAGGCATTGAAATCCAAGAGGCACAGAGAACTCCCTTCAGACGTAACTTGAATCGATCTTCTGCACGACATATCATAGTGAAACTGGCAAAATACAAGGATAAAGAGAAAATTCTGAAAGCAGCAAGGGGTAAACGTGCCCTCACATATAAAGGGAGACCTATAAGACTCGTGACTGATCTCTCTTTTGAAACTTGGCAGGCCAGAAAGAATTGGCACGAGATTTTCAGGGTGCTAGACAGCAAAAATATGCAGCCGAGAATCCTTTATCCAGCAAGTCTGTCATTTAGAATAGAAGGAGAGATAAAGGTCTTCCCAAACAAACAAAAACTGAAGGAATTTGTCACCACTAAACCAGCCCTACAAGAGATCCTAAGGGGGACCCTGTGAGACAAAGTACCAGAGACATCACTACAAGCATAAAACATACAGACATCACAATGACTCTAAACCCGTATCTTTCTATAATAACACTGAATGTAAATGGATTAAATGCGCCAACCAAAAGACACAGGGTATCAGAATGGATAAAAAAACAAGACCCATCTATTTGCTGTCTACAAGAGACTCATTTTAGACCTGAGGACACCTTTAGATTCAGAGTGAGGGGATGGAGAACTATTTATCATGCTACTGGAAGCCAAAAGAAAGCTGGAGTAGCCATACTTATATCAGACAAACTAGACTTTAAATTAAAGGCTGTAACAAGAGATGAAGAAGGACATTATATAATAGTTACAGGGTCTATCCATCAGGAAGAGCTAACAATTATAAATGTCTATGCGCCGAATACCGGAGCCCCCAAATATATAAAACAATTACTCATAAACAGAAGCAACCTTATTGATAAGAATGTGGTAATTGCTGGGGACTTTAACACCCCACTTACAGAAATGGATAGGTCATCTAGACACACGGCCAATAAAGAAACAAGGGCCCTGAATGAGACATTGCATCAGATGGACTTGACAGATATATTTAGAACTCTGAATCCCAAAGCAACAGAATATACTTTCTTCTCGAGTGCACATGGAACATTCTCCAAGATAGATCATATACTGGGTCACAAAACAGCCCTTCATAAGTTTACAAGAATTGAAATTATACCATGCATACTTTCAGACCACAAAGCTATGAAGCTTGAAATCAACCACAGGAAAAAGTCTGGAAAACCTCCAAAAGCATGGAGGTTAAAGAACACCCTACTAACGAATGAGTGGGTCAACCAGGCAATTAGAGAAGAAATCAAAAAATATATGGAAACAAACGAAAATGAAAATACAACAATCCAAACGCTTTGGGACGCAGCGAAGGCAGTCCTGAGAGGAAAATACATTGCAATCCAGGCCTATCTCAAGAAACAAGAAAAATCCCAAATACAAAATCTAACAGCACACCTAAAGGAAATAGAAGCAGAACAGCAAAGGCAGCCTAAACCCAGCAGAAGAAGAGAAATAATAAAGATCAGAGCAGAAATAAACAATATAGACTCTAAAAAAACTGTAGAGCAGATCAACGAAACCAAGAGTTGGTTTTTTGAAAAAATAAACAAAATTGACAAACCTCTAGCCAGGCTTCTCAAAAAGAAAAGGGAGATGACCCAAATAGATAAAATCATGAATGAAAATGGAATTATTACAACCAATCCCTCAGAGATACAAACAATTATCAGGGAATACTATGAAAAATTATATGCCAACAAATTGGACAACCTGGAAGAAATGGACAAATTCCTGAACACCCACACTCTTCCAAAACTCAATCAGGAGGAAATAGAAAGCTTGAACAGACCCATAACCAGCGAAGAAATTGAATCGGTTATCAAAAATCTCCCAACAAATAAGAGTCCAGGACCAGATGGCTTCCCAGGGGAGTTCTACTAGACATTTAAAGCAGAGATAATACCTATCCTTCTCAAGCTATTCCAAGAAATAGAAAGGGAAGGAAAACTTCCAGACTCCTTCTATGAAGCCAGTATTACTTTGATTCCTAAACCAGACAGAGACCCAGTAAAAAAAGAGAACTACAGGCCAATATCCCTGATGAATATGGATGCAAAAATTCTCAATAAGATACTAGCAAATCGAATTCAACAGCATATAAAAAGAATTATTCACCATGATCAAGTGGGATTCATTCCTGGGATGCAGGGCTGGTTCAACATTCGCAAATCAATCAACGTGATACATCACATTAACAAAAAAAAAGAGAAGAACCATATGATCCTGTCAATCGATGCAGAAAAGGCCTTTGACAAAATCCAGCACCCTTTCTTAATAAAAACCCTTGAGAAAGTCGGGATAGAAGGAACATATTTAAAGATCATAAAAGCCATTTATGAAAAGCCCACAGCTAACATCATCCTCAACGGGGAAAAACTGAGAGCTTTTTCCCTGAGATCAGGAACACGACAGGGATGCCCACTCTCACTGCTGTTGTTTAACATAGTGCTGGAAGTTCTAGCATCAGCAATCAGACAACAAAAGGAAATCAAAGGCATCAAAATTGGCAAAGATGAAGTCAAGCTTTCGCTTTTTGCAGATGACATGATATTATACATGGAAAATCTGATAGACTCCACCAAAAGTCTGCTAGAACTGATACATGAATTCAGCAAAGTCACAGGATACAAAATCAATGTACAGAAATCAGTTGCATTCTTATACACTAACAATGAAGCAACAGAAAGACAAATAAAGAAACTGATCCCATTCACAATTGCACCAAGAAGCATAAAATACCTAGGAATAAATCTAACCAAAGATGTAAAGGATCTGTATGCTGAAAACTATAGAAAGCTTATGAAGGTAATTGAAGAAGATTTAAAGAAATGGAAAGACATTCCCTGCTCATGGATTGGAAAAATAAATATTGTCAAAATGTCAATACTACCCAAAGCTATCTACACATTCAATGCAATCCCAATCAAAATTGCACCAGCATTCTTCTCGAAATTAGAACAAGCAATCCTAAAATTCATATGGAACCACAAAAGGCCCCGAATAGCCAAAGGAATTTTGAAGAAGAAGACCAAAGCAGGAGGCATCACAATCCCAGACTTTAGCCTCTACTACAAAGCTGTCATCATCAAGACAGCATGGTATTGGCACAAAAACAGACACACAGACCAATGGAATAGAATAGAAACCCCAGAACTAGACCCACAAACGTACGGCCAACTCATCTTTGACAAAGCAGGAAAGAACATCCAATGGAAAAAAGACAGCCTCTTTAACAAATGGTGCTGGGAGAACTGGACAGCAACATGCAGAAGGTTGAAACTAGACCACTTTCTCACACCATTTACAAAAATAAACTCAAAATGGATAAAGGACCTAAATGTGAGACAGGAAACCATCAAAACCTTAGAGGAGAAAGCAGGAAAAGACCTCTCTGACCTCAGCCGTAGCAATCTCTTACTCGACACATCCCCAAAGGCAAGGGAATTAAAAGCAAAAGTGAATTACTGGGACCTTATGAAGATAAAAAGCTTCTGCACACAAAGGAAACAACCAACAAAACTAAAAGGCAACCAACAGAATGGGAAAAGATATTTGCAAATGACATATCAGACAAAGGGCTAGTATCTAAAATCTATAAAGAGCTCACCAAACTCCACACCTGAAAAACAAATAACCCAGTGAAGAAATGGGCAGAAAACATGAATAGACACTTCTCTAAAGAAGACATCCGGATGGCCAACAGGCACATGAAAAGATGTTCAGCGTCGCTCCTTATCAGGGAAATACAAATCAAAACCACACTCAGGTATCACCTCACGCCAGTCAGAGTGGCCAAAATGAACAAATCAGGAGACTATAGATGCTGGAGAGGATGTGGAGAAACAGGAACCCTCTTGCACTGTTGGTGGGAATGCAAATTGGTGCAGCCGCTCTGGAAAGCAGTGTGGAGGTTCCTCAGAAAATTAAAAATAGACCTACCCTATGACCCAGCAATAGCACTGCTAGGAATTTATCCAAGGGATACAGGAGTACTGATGCATAGGGGCACTTGTACCCCAATGTTTATAGCAGCACTCTCAACAATAGCCAAATTATGGAAAGAGCCTAAATGTCCATCAACTGATGAATGGATAAAGAAATTGTGGTATATATACACAATGGAGTACTATGTGGCAATGAGAAAAAATGAAATATGGCCTTTTGCAGCAACGTGGATGGAACTGGAGAGTGTAATGCTAAGTGAAATAAGCCATACAGAGAAAGACAGATACCATATGGTTTCACTCTTATGTGGATCCTGAGAAACTAAACAGGAACCCATGGGGGAGGGGAAGGAAAAAAAAAAAAAGAGGTTAGAGTGGGAGAGAGCCAAAGCATAAGAGACTCTTAAAAACTGAGAACAAACTGAGGGTTGATGGGGGGTGGGAGGGAGGGGAGGGTGGGTGATGGGTATTGAGGAGGGCACCTTTTGGGATGAGCACTGGGTGTTGTATGGAAACCAATTTGTCAATAAATTTCATATATATAAAAAATAAATAAAAAAAAAAAAGAAGGGAAGTTTCTCTACCTAATAAGAGATATTAAAATAAAAAAAACCCTAGAGTTAGCATATATATAATGGTTAAAAACTAAATGATTATCCCTTTGAAATCAAGAACAATACAATGATACCCATTCTCACCATTTCTTTCCAGCATTGTCCTTCCTGGACATTCTAACCACTGCAGTAAGGGGAGGACAAGAAATTAAAGGCATTCAGTTTAGAAACAAAGACATAAACCTGTCACTTTTTCCAGATGACACAATCTTCTACATAGGTAATTAAAGGGAACATAAAAAAATCTGCTGGAACTAGTAAGTGAGTTTAGCAAGATTTCAGATATAAGATCAACAGGGAAAATCAATTGCATTTCTTTTCTTTTTTCTTTTTTTTTTACATTTTTATTTATTTTTGAGAGACAGAGAGAGACAGAGCACAAGTGGGGTAGGGGCAGAGAGAGAATGAGACACAGAATCCGAAGCAGGCTCCAGGCTCTGAGCTGTCAGCACAGAGCCCCATGCGGGGCTCAAACCCACTAACTGTGAGATCATGACCTGGGCTGAAGTCGGATGCTCAACCGACTTTTGCAGGGTGTGGAAATCAACACCCAGGTGCCCCCAAATCAACTGCATTTCTATATACTAGCAACATACAATCAGAAATAGAAATTTAACCAAGAGTATAATTTACAATAGCATCAGCAATATGAAATACTTAAGGACAAATCTGACAAAGATGTGAAAGTTTTGTGAAATCTACAAAACTTTTCTCAGAGAACAAAAAAGAGACATAATGAGGAGAGAGATATGTATGTTTATTGATTGAGGAATCAGTATTGTTAAGATGCAAACTCTCCTCCAAATGATCTAAAGATTCAATGAAATCCTGATAAGAGTCCTGGATGCTTTTGTAGAAATTGACAAACTGACTTTAAAATTCATATGGAAATATAAAAGACCTAGAACAGGCAATGAGATTTGGGGGGGAAATAAAAAAGAACAAAGCTGAAGGAATAACACTACCTGATTTCAAGAATGATTATAAAATTACAATAATGAAGACAATGTGGCATTTATGCGAAGATAAGTAACTGGGCCAATTTAATGAATAGAGAATCTAGAAGTAGACCCACACATATACGAACAATTGATTTAGGGCAAAGGTGCAAAGACAATTCAGTCAATAAATAGACTTTTCACCAAATGGTCCTGCAACAATTGGATATCCACAAGCAAAACCAAATAAACTTCAGTCCTTACCTTGCACCATTAAGAAACATTAACTCAAAAATGAGCGCATAGATATAAATGTAAAACCTAAAACCATAAGTCATCCAGAAGGAAATATAGGAGAAAACTTGTGTGACTTTTCGTTAGGCAAAGATTTCTTCCATACGATACCAAAAGCATGAGTCACAAAAGAAGAAATTCAAAAATTCTGTTAAGAAAACAAAAGACAGGGGGCATCTGGGTGGCTCAGTCAGTTGAGGTCCAACTTCAGCTCAGGTCATGATCTCTCACTTTGTGGGTTTGAGCCCCGCATCAGGCTCTGTGCTGACAGCTCACAGCCTGGAGCCTGCTTCAGATTCTGTATCTCCCTCCCTCTCTCTGCCTCTTCCCCGCTTGTGATCTCTCTTTCTAAAAAATAAATAAACATTAAGAAAAAAAAATTTTTTTAAAAGACAAGCCACGGACTGGGAGAAAATATTTAAAAATCATGTATCTGATAACAGACTTTTAATATACAACCGACGTTAAATATATTCAAAATACACCTAAAAATCTTAAAATTCAATACGAAGGAAACAATTTAAAAAAAACAAGCAAACATAAGATTCAAGCATTCATGTTGCTAGAAGAGACGGCAAATGAACTTGTAGAATAAACATCTACATCATTAGTCATCAGGGAAATGCAAATTACACACAATAAAATACCACTGCATACCAATTAGAATGGCTACAATTGAAAAAGATTGACCATACCATGTGTTGGCAACAATACAGAGAAACCAGAACTATTCTGCATTGCTAATATGAATGTAAAATGGCGGAACCACTTTGTGAGAGCTTGTCAGTTTCTTAAAAAGGTCAGGGTACACCTCCTTTCTGATCCAGCCATTCCACTTTGTCCAAGAAAAATGAAAGCATACATCCACCCCCAAAAGGTAGTGCATGAATGGTCACAGTCACTACTTGTGATAGCCCCAAGTTGGCAACAATCCAAATATCTATCAGGACAGATTATGGATGTTTATTTGCTATGAATCAACAAAGTGAGTTCTCTCCATTCAAAGGAGTACTACCCTGCAACAAAAAGGAACGGATTAATGAAATATACGAAACCAAGGATGAATCCCAAATTAATTTTGCTGAGTGAAAGAAGCCAGATAAAAAAGGAATACATATTTTATGATTTTATTCCTATAAAATTCTAGCAAATGTAAATGTATCTTTAGTGAGAGCAGATTGGTGGATGCTTAGGGATGGAAGAAGTCGAGAAGGACATGAGAAGTGATGACAAAGGGGGACAAGGACATGATGGATCTGTCTTGTCTCGTCTTGTCTTGTATTATATCGTATTTTGGAGAGAGTGCACGCAAGTGGGGGAGAAGAGAGAGAGAGGGAGAGGGAGAGAGAGAAGTTTAAGCAGATTCCAGGCTCCGTGCCCCCAACACAGGGCTTGATCCCACAACCCTGGGATCATGACCTGAGCTGAAATCAAGAGTCAGATGCTTAACCGAACTGAGCCACCCAGGTGCCCCTAATATGTATTTTAAAAGCAAAAAGCACATGAGTGTATACATTTATAAAAATATGTTCAGATAAATAAATATAGTATGCATACCTACTAATATATATTTATTTATATTTATTTTTATATTTAACCTTATATTTATATTTTATTTATATTATATATTATATATTACATATTTATATATTATATATTTTATATGTTTATTATTATATTAATATACTATTATATAATATATAGTATATTATATATTTATATATAACTGTTTTTATATTATAAATGTATTTATATTTATAATATATAATATATAATATATTTATATCTTATATAATTTATATATTTATTTATATATAATATTATATATTATAAATTTATAATTTAATTGATAATATATAATATAAATATACAATATGATTTATAATATATATTTATAATATATAATATATTTATTTATATATGTATACATTATATATTTATAATTTATATATAGCATATGTAATTTATATATGTTATATATAATTTATATATAATTATATCATATATTTATATTTAACCAAAACCTTAACCAAGTGATCAAATTTAACATTATCTGGTATAAATGTATCAATAGTATGTTCCCCTGATAATGCTGTTCTGAGAAGAGTACACCAACCCTGATATTCTTTTCCAAAATCAATACTCTAAATAAGGAAACATCAGACAAAATTAAAGAGATGGACATTTTACAAAATATTTGACTGGAATGCTTCAAAAATGTCAAGATCACAAAAGACAAATATTGAGGAACTGTCACATATCAGAGGAAATTAAGGACGCAGAGCAATAAAATGTGAGATTCTGGATTGGTCCCTATAACAGAAAAAAAGGACATACATGGAAAACTAGAAATCCCACTAGTATCTACGTTTCATTAAGAGTATTGTACTAATGTTGACTTCTTAGTTTTAGTACTTGTACAGTATTACCATTAGCCAAAGGTGGGTAAGGACTATTTTTTTTTTTTTTTTTTTTTTTAGAGAGAGAGAGCAAGAGCACTGAGCAGGGGTGAGGCAGAGAGAAACAGAGAGAGAGAGAGAGAGAGAGAGAGAGAGAATCTCAAGCAGGCTCTATACTCAGTGTAGAGCCCGACACAGGACTCGATCCCACGACTCTGGGATCATGACCTGAGCTGAATTCAAGAGTTAATACTTACCTGACTGAGCTACCCAGGTGCCCCAGGTGAAGACTATCTTAACCACTCTTCTGTAAGTCCAAAATTATTTCAAAATACACATTTTAAAAAATGACACCAGGGGGCTGCCTGGGTGGCTCAGTTGGTAAACATCCCCCTCTTGATCTCAGCTCAGGTCTTGATCTCAGGGTTGTGAGTTCAAGCCCCACGATGGGCTCTGTACTGGGTGTGGAGCCTACTTAAAAAAATTAAAAGTGACACCAGGGACGCCTGGCCGACGCTGTCGGTGGAGTGTGCAATACTTGATCTCAGAGTTGTGAGTTTGAGTCCTACGCTGGGTGTAGAGATTACTTTTTAACAAATAAAATAAAGATGACACTAAACGTACCAAAAGAGATCATGGTAACTTAAAATAACCTCACAGTTGGAAATCCTAAGTGTGACACCAAACTAAACAGAAATACAAGAAATTCTACTACATAAAAAAAAAAAATCGGGGCGCCTGGGTGGCTGTCGGTTAAGCGTCCGACTTCAGCTCAGGTCATGATCTCGCGGTTCGTGAGTTCAAGCTCCGCGTCGGGCTCTGTGCTGACAGCTCAGAGCCTGGAGCCTGTTTCAGATTCTGTGTCTCCCTCTCTCTCTCTGACCCTCCCCCATTCATGCTCTGTCTCTCTGTCTCAAAAATAAATAAACGTTAAAAAAAATTAATTTGTTATTGCAAAAATAAAGTACAAACTCAGAAAACTGGGGAAAAGGTTTGCATCTTATGCACAAAGGAATAATTTTCTTAATATATAGGGAGCTCTTGCCAATCAGTAAGAAAAAGATAAACAATCCTATGGGAAAACGGTCAAGATATAAGATCAGGGTTCATTTTGTAAAAAGAATTTCAAATGACTCAAAACGATGTAAACATGCTCAGCCCCAAGAAGAAGATGTATGAAAAGTAAAAACCCAAATACGTTTTTCTATTGAAAAGTTTTATACTTAAAATTGACAAAAGCCAAAATTTTATAATACGCTGTATGGTCAGGGAACATGTGGGAAAAAAAAAAAAACAAAAAAAACAAAGCAGACTTTCCTTAGGAGTAAAAATTGGAACAGGTCCTATAAAGTATAATTTGGTAAAATCTCTCAAAATGTTCCATATTCCTGCCTGGTGGCCTGGCGGTTCTATTTCTAGGAATTTGTCTTGTGAATAGGTCTTCTCAAGAAATGAAGATATTCACTGCTTCACTGGGACAGTGTTTATCGTAGCCAAAAGTCTCTTTATCAGCCAAAAGTCCTGATCAAATAAATGAATGGAATACCATGCAGCCTTCCCAAAAAGGAATAATGGGGAACTATATCCAGGGTGTAAAAAAGGCAGAGAGCAAGGTGTATGATGTGCTATCCTTTATGCTTTAAAAAAAAAATAAATAAATAAATAAATAAATAAATAAGTGTAAAAAAACAAAAAAACACATAGGCCTATGTTTGTAATTGCGTAGAACATCTTTGAAATGATTCACAAGAAAGATGGGGGGTGGGGGAGAGGGGAAAGTGGGTGATGGGCATTGAGGAGGGCACCTGTTGGGATGAGCACTGGGTGTTGGATGGAAACCAATTTGACAATAAATTATATTAAAACAAACAAAAAAAGAGAGCGCCTGGGTGGCTCAGTCCGTTGAGCGTCCGACTTCGGCTCGGGTCGTGATCTCACGGTCCGTGAGTTCGAGCCCCACGTCGGGCTCTGGGCTGATGGCTCGGAGCCTGGAGCCTGTTTCAGATTCTGTGTCTCCGTCTCTCTCTGCCCTTCCCACACTCATGCTCGCTCTCTCTCTCTCCCTCTCTGCAAAAATAAATAAACTTAAAAAAAAATTAAAAAAAAAAAACAAAAAGAGAAAGAGGGTAATAGCGTTTGCACTGGGAAGAGAAAGCAGGTGACTGGAGAAAGGAAGGTAAGAGAAATTCATTTGTCACGACCACCTCCTCCTACATACCTTTTATAAAATGTACGTAATTGCCTTTATTATTTAATCAAAAATTGATTAAGTGCTTAAAAATTCCTTTCCTGTGTTAAAAACGCAGGGTAAGGGGCACCTGGGTGGCTCAGTCGGTGAAGCCTCCGGCTCAGTCATCACCTCCCGGTTGGTGAGTTCGAGCTCCGCATTGGGCTCTGTGCAGACAGGACGGAGCCTGCTTGGGATTCTCTGTCCCCTTCTCTCTCTGCCCCTTCCCCACTCATGCTCTCTCTCTCTCTCAAAAATAAATAAATAAACATTAAAATGTATGTTTAAAAAAAAAAAAAAACAAAACGCAGGGGGGAAAGTGTGTAGGAACCATCTCAAACGATGGGAAGGGTGTATTTGGGTCACCCGGGCAGGAGCCATGGCTGCAATGATCGAGAGGCAAAGCGGAAGCCGAGGACTTGAGGCTCCTCTTTGAAGTCGGCAGCGGAGCCCCCAGAAGAAAGCAGGGAGACGCATCTGCTAACAGGATTCCTGTCTCAGGGGTGCCCGGCTGCCATCCAGCATCCAGCCGGCACCCGGAGTCTGCCTTTATTGATAGATGAGTAACATTGAACGTGGCACCTGTGTCCAGCGAATAATCCCTTGGCACCATTTAACCAACACTTAGAGCAGCTGCTTTTGAAAAATCACCTTCGGACTGGGCCCATCCCAGCAGAACAACATCATCACCTTGAGCACTTCTCCGGTTCCCAAGAAATGAGGATTTTTTTTGCTCTGCCAGAGGAGACCTGAGCCGTATTTTCTTTGAAGTCACTTCTGTCACTTTCTTTTTATTTCCTCCGCCGCCTACCTTAGATCACAAGGCCCGTGCTATCGCCATATCCTTCCAAGGGATCTCGGCGGCCCCCTTTGAAGGACTTCGGCGGCTTCTCCTTGCCCACAGCTCGTTCATGCTCAGCAGTATTTACAAGGCTGCTCCCAGTCTGCTCTCACCCACTCCCGCACATCTGTGCAAACCGACTGGACTTTTCTCCAACCACATCCCCATAACCTTCCACCTCTTCGAACCATGGCTCATGCTTCTCTGTTCATCACCTTCTTAATGAACCACCACTGATTTACCAACACTCGGATCCAATGTCACCTCCTAGGGAAGTACTCCCAGCCCTACCAGGCCAACTGAGGGATAGCCTGCTTCCAGGCTGTAGGAAGCTCTATTGGAGAATTTGTCGCAATGCTTTATTATCTGTCTTACTCATTTCTTCTTTTTTTTAATGTTTCTTTATTTACTTTAAGAGAGAGAGTGCAAGTGGGGTAGGATCAAGGAGAGAGGGAGACAGAAAATCCCAAGCAGGCTCCGTCCGCACGATCAGCACAGAGCCCTATACAGGGCTTGATCTCAGGAACTGGGAGATCGTGACCTGAGCCGAAATCAAGAGTCAGACGTTAACTGACTGAGCCATCCAAGCGCCCCAACCTTACTCATCTCTTCTGAACATTATTTACTTTCATATCCACAGTATCCAGGTAACACAGCTTCTAACATATAGCGAAAGCTCAGGAATTTTCTTTCTTATGAATATGTGGATTCTCTGTTTGCAGTTTCCGGATGCCTAATTCAACACTCACATTCTACTTAATTCTCCCGTTTTTAGCCTCTTGCTTTAAGCATTGCTTCAAACATACCCGGAGGAGAGCACTGACGGCCTGTCCCACTGCAGCTCCTGCTGAAAGACATTTCTCATCCACGGAAACGTTTCCCCCAGGTTAGCTGCCCTAGTATGGCTAGAGGTTCCTCACCTCCACACTCCCGTTCACTGTATTCTCCTTGCCAACATTCTCCACCTGTACACATTAAAAACTCAAGACGTGATACCACAACACACCCACCAGAATCGTTAAAATGACAAGGGCTGTTGAGAGTACATGTTGACAAGGATGTGGAGCGACCGGAACTCTCATTCATTGCTGATGCATGTGCAAGCTGGCCTGATCGCTTTGGAAGTCGTTTGGGCTCAATACAAATTCTCGTGATGCACAGAATCTGCTCCTAGGTATATACCCAACAGTCCCTATGGAACACGAATAAGAATGCTCATAACAGGGGTGCCTGGGTGGCTCAGTCGGTTAGGCGTCCAACTTTGGTTCAGGTCATGATCTCATGGTCCGTGGGTTCAAGCCCCGCATTGGGCTCTGTGCTGACAGCTTGGAGCCTGGAGCCTGCTTCAGATTCTATGTTCTCCCTCTCTCTCTGCGCCTCCCATGCTCATGCTCTGTCTCACTCTGTCTCTCAAAAATAAATAAGTGTTAAAAAATTTTTTTTAATGCTTGTAACATTGGGGACCCTGGGTGGCTCAGTTGGTTGAGGGTCTGACTTGATTTTGGCTCAGGTCATAATCCCAGCATCTTGGAATTGTGTCGCACCTCGGGCTCTGTGCTGAGCGTGGAACCTGCTTAAAGATTCTCTCTCTCTCTGGCACAAAAACAGACACATAGACCAATGGAATAGAATAGAAACCCCAGAACTAGACCCACAAACGTATGGCCAACTAATCTTTGACAAAGCAGGAAAGAACATCCAATGGAAAAAAGACAGTCTCTTTAACAAATGGTGCTGGGAGAACTGGACAGCAACATGCAGAAGGTTGAAACTAGACCACTTTCTCACACTATTCACAAAAATAAACTCAAAATGGATAAAGGACCTGAATGTGAGACAGGAAACCATCAAAACCCTAGAGGAGAAAGCAGGAAAAGACCTCTCTGACCTCAGCCGTAGCAATCTCTTACTCGACACATCCCCAAAGGCAAGGGAATTAAAAGCAAAAGTGAATTACTGGGACCTTATGAAGATAAAAAGCTTCTGCACACAAAGGAAACAACCAACAAAACTAAAAGGCATCAGCGGAATGGGAAAAGATATTTGCAAATGACATATTGGACAAAGGGCTAGTATCCAAAATCTATAAAGAGCTCACCAAACTCCACACCCGAAAAACAAATAACCCAGTGAAGAAATGGGCAGAAAACATGAATAGACACTTCTCTAAAGAAGACATCCGGATGGCCAACAGGCACATGAAAAGATGCTCAACGTCGCTCCTCATCAGGGAAATACAAATCAAAACCACACTCAGATATCACCTCACGCCAGTCAGAGTGGCCAAAATGAACAAATCAGGAGACTATAGATGCTGGAGAGGATGTGGAGAAACAGGAACCCTCTTGCACTGTTGGTGGGAATGCAAATTGGTGCAGCCGCTCTGGAAAGCAGTGTGGAGGTTCCTCAGAAAATTAAAAATAGACCTACCCTATGACCCAGCAATAGCACTGCTAGGAATTTACCCAAGGGATACAGGAGTACTGATGCATAGGGGCACTTGTACCCCAATGTTTATAGCAGCACTCTCAACAATAGCCAAATTATGGAAAGAGCCTAAATGTCCATCAACTGATGAATGGATAAAGAAATTGTGGTTTATATACACAATGCAGTACTACAGGGCAATGAGAAAGAACGAAATATGGCCCTTTGTAGCAACGTGGATGGAACTGGAGAGTGTGATGCTAAGTGAAATAAGCCATACAGAGAAAGACAGATACCATATGTTTTCACTCTTATGTGGATCCTGAGAAACTTGACAGAAACCTATGGGGGAGGGGAAGGGAAAAAAAAAAAAAAAGAGGTTAGAGTGGGAGAGAGCCAAAGCATAAGAGACTCTTAAAAACTGAGAACGGACTGAGGATTGATGGGGGGTGGGAAGGAGGGGAGGGGGGGTGATGGGTATTGAGGAGGGCACCTTTTGGGATGAGCACTGGGTGTTGTATGGAAACCAATTTGACAATAAATTTCATATATTGAAAAAAAAGATTCTCTCTCTCTTACTCTGCTCCTTCCCCTACTCTCTAAAAATTAAAATAATAAATTAATTTGGGACACTTGGGTGGCTCAGTCAGTTGAGCATCTGACTCTTGGTTTCAGCTTAGGTCATGATCTCAGGGTTCATGACAGTGCAGAGCCTGTAGGGGTTTCTCTCTCTCTGCCTCTCCCCCAGTCTCACACTCTCTCTCTCTCAAAATAAGTAAATAAACTTAAAAAATAAGTTAATTTATTAAAAATTAAAATAAATTAAAAAAAAAAGAATACTCATAACAGTGCCTCGAAATAGAACCCCCCCCGCAAATGTCCACCACCAGTAGGTTGGAAGAAGTGTGGTTTATTCACACAATGGAAAACTACACAGCAGTGAGAATGAACCATGACTGTGCAAAGCACCACACAGATGGACCTCACAGTGTGGAGTGGAGGACGCCAGACACAAAAGACACAAGCATATACACTCTACGACTTAATTCACATGAAGTTCAAAACCAGGCAAAACCAATCCCTGGTGATAGAAGTCAGGATTGTTGGGGGCCCAGTAACTGGCAGGGTTGGGGATCAGGGAGCCTTCTGTGGCCCTGGTGAATGTTCTATTCCTTGATCTGGGTTGTGGTTACATGCCTTGCCTTTTCAAGACTCATTAAACTGTGCACTTAGGTTTTGTGTTATGTTTGAGTAAAACTGAAAATAAAATCTCCCCAGCACCTGGTCCACTCCTTCGCATAGGGGAAGTTCTCCGAATGGTTGGTGGTCAATTAACTAATGGAATTCTCCTTCCCGCTAAGTGCCTAAGTGCCTTTGGGGGGCAGGCTCAATCGTTTTGAATTATACTGAGACCACCAACATGTTTAATTTGACCTTAACGTCTCTACATTTGAAGAGCTGAAACGAAGACCTCTAGTAACCAGACCCTTTCACCCAGTTCTGTGCACAGCAGGGGCAGCATGAGGATCTATTTCCCTCTGCTATCCTCATCCGGGATGGGAGCTGTTGGAGAACAGATCGCCTCTACTCAGAGTATGTTTTCTGGGGTGCTAACAATGCCGTTTGCTCATCTTCCTTCAGAGTATAATCCACAAACCAGCCGCATGTAGGGTCACCTGGGGGCTGATCAGAAATGCAAACAAATGAGGGGCGCCTGGGTGGCTCAGTCAGTTGGGTGTCCCACTTCAGCTCAGGTCATGATCTTCCAGTTGGTGGGTTCAAGCCCCGTATCAGGCTCTGTGCGGACAGCTCAGAGCCTGGAGCCTGCTTCAGACTCTGTGTCTCCCTCTCTCTCAGCCCCCCCCCCCCGCTCACGCTCTGTCTCTCTCTGTCTCAAAAATAAATAAACGTTAAAAAAAAAAAAAAGAAATGCAAACAAATAAGCTTCATCTTCAGGCCAAGCAAGTCAGAATCTCAGTCGTGAGGCTCAGAATTCTGTGTTTTAATAAGATTCCCTGGTGTATTAATGGTGTCTTTTATTTTCTGTAGTTCTGATGCTCTGACATCTGGGGGCTTGCAGAGCCTGGAGAGCCCCTCCCAAGGCTAGCCAATTCCCAAAGTGAATGGGCAACTCGCCCCCAAGCTTGCTTTTCAGTTACAAACCAACCAGTCCAGAGCCCGCACCCCAACCACCTTCTTTATGGGGCTCTCATTCTCCAGGCCACTATTCTAATCACTGCACTAGGGGAGAAGGTACCAGACAACTAGGGATGGCCCCTTTGCCCCAGAGACCACTGAAATTACCTAACTAAGTGTAAGCCTTTTTACCCTGGTTCACCCCTTCCTTTCTGAGGAAACACCTAAAACTAGCCACAGCTCTCCCTTCTCTCTCTGACCAGTGACTGACCTTGGGTATGTCCCCCACAGCATGGTGTACTACCTCCTTCTCGGGGCAACTGTGAGTAATAAACCATTCTTTTGATGGCAGTCATCTCCTGATTCGTTAGCCTTACAATACTTCAAACGTTCTATTAATAAACTGTATTTTAAAACACCAGAAGATGTAGGGGTGCCTGCCTGGTTCAGTTGGTAGAGCATGTGACTCTCGATCTTGGGGTCGTGGGTTTAAGTCCCACAGTGGGCGGAGAGAGTACTTAAAAAGATAAAATCTCTAAAACACCGGAAGATTTGTATGCACGTTAGCAAATGAGAATTAGGGGCGCCTGGGTGGCAGGCAGTCAATTAAGCATCCGACTTCAGCTCAGATCATGATCTCATGGTTTGTGAATTCAAGCCCCTCATCGGGGTCTCTGCTGTCAGCATGGAGCCTGCTTCAGATCCTCTGTCCCTTCTCTTTTTCCCTCCCCTACTTGTGAAACTCTCTCTCTCTCAAAAATAAACATTAAAAAAATAGACATTTGAGAAGTAGAAATTCTCTCCTACCTCTTGCAAAAGAGCTACCTAGACCACAGCTTATCCTGAATTCACATTCCCTCCAGAAATAGGAATAAATCCCACCAGGGAAGGAAGATTACCCTTTCCCTCCTGAGCATGGCGTGAGGTCATTTGTCATTCCCAAGTGTCTCAGGTGGAAAGATGGGGGACACTGACATGCAGGTGATTTTCCCAAGCTCCTGTCCCAGTGTTGATAGAGCCTAGGTGACCAGACTCCTGGTCCCAACCCCAGCAGCACAAAAATAATCACAGAAGCTACCGCTTGTTGAAGGCATTCTAAGTGCCGGCTAAGAAATTAAGCTCTTTTTTCAGAAATGGATTATCCAATTAACGTCATGATAACCCTGTTGGGTAGGTATCCCCATTTCCACAGGAGGCACCTGAAGCTCAAAAATATTAAGTGACTTTTGTTTATAAATCATGTTAGAAGCACAGTTATTATTCAAACTACCTCTTTCTGATTCCAAAGACATAGCTGTTAATGACTACAAGATGGATATAAAAATTGAAGATGCTTTCAGCAGAATAGCTTGGAAATTAGATACGGAATTCTAATGTACCATTGCAGATTTTGAAATATGACAGTCATGAATTTTCCCATGATACTCAATGTGGAAAACTGTAATATTTCTTCATTTTTATAAATCGGATTAGAATCTGGTTTACAGCCCTCACACGCCAGACTCCACATGGAATTCAACATCAAGTAACAATGGAAGATTTCTTCCCTATTCTGTTGGGTCTAAAAAAATGGGGGAGGAGTCTGGTCTTTAGAGTATTCTGGTATCTGATGCCCCTGAGAGTTAATGTGCTTTCACTGTCTATGGTCTTTGTGTTTCCTAGTCAGTTTCGCAGGACTTTATCTTCTCCATCCGGGCTTTCAAGGTGCCACCAAACCACATTCATGCGAGGTCTTGCGACCTCTGGCTTGTTGCATCCAAGAGAACCCCCATTCCCGAGGCACGCAAGGCTCTTTTGCCACATTCTTCTCCAGGTCAATTGATTCTTCCTCTGCAACTGCACTAATCTGCAACCTCTCCCTTCCACGGGCTTAATGATGTCAATCCCCATCAACATTTGCACACAGAGTCTTTAGAGTTGACCCTCTGGCTTTTCAGTCTTCCTCCACATTACAAAGGAAAACAAAACAAAATGCTTGTTATGGCCCTCCCCCAAGGAAGCTCAAAGCTAAGAGAAATGAAAGAACTGCTTTCTTTCTTTTTTTTTTTTTAACTTATTTATTTAAATTCAAGTTAGTTAACATACAATGTAGTATTGGTTTCAGGAGTAGAACCCGGTAATGGCTCTCATTCTTACCTAAGTGGTCATTAACTCGGGGCCAGAATATTAGAGCTAAAAGCAAAGCGACTCTTTTTTAACTCTCTCTGAGATCCCCCTGAGATAGGTTCCCCAGATTGAAACCCTCTGGAGGCCAGCAAGTAAATCAGCAATGCATTATTCTTTTCTTTACCTTTCAAAGCCTAACTCAACGGTGTCTCTTCCATGAATGCTTCCTTGATTATCATTCAAAACAGAATCATTCTTTCCTCTCCCTGTTCTCACAGCAATTTGCTAAATGTCTGCCTTATTCCATGTTAATTGCATTCTGCTTTATCTAATACAAATTTTTAAAGAAATGCCGGCCACATTTCCTAACTGGATATTTTGGAATATAATGGTAGGGCAACAGCTTTATCTAGTTCCAGCAGAGACAGAGGGAAAAATTCTTTGGCTTAATAGTCTTAACCATGAGTTGAGAAAAGAGAATCATAAATTTGCCCAAGGTTCAACATATTTCTCAGAACTTTATTGAGCAGAGTAACTTTTGCTGGCTTCAGAGTGATGACAGTCACTCGGGGTAATTTAATGCCAAGTTCTCTTGCTTAAAAACTTAACTTGGACATCAACCAAGTCTATAGAGTTGCATTCTTAGAGTGCCAAAGTACCTCAACCGCTCTGGGAGGGGAGTCTGTCCCTAGGAAATGGTGCAGAACAGCCCAAACAGGAGGGTGATTACCCTGCTGGGTGCCACAGGCTGTAAATCCAACCTTGGGGCTGCAAAGTGCATCGTGGGATGCCAGCTAGCTCAGAGATGCAATCTGCTGTAGTGCAGACAGCACTCAGCTGGGGATCCGAGGCATAGGATGCAAAAAGGAGGCATACCCGTGGACCCTTAGCCACCTGCTATATGAATATGCCTCACGGATGTGTTGACTTTCCACTCTGTAATGACCACCTTGGCGCCTTGATCCTTGTACGTCTTTTTCCCACAGTCACAGCCTCTTGGCTCTCACCTGTGGGCTCAGCTCAGGTCTGTGACCATGAATTCTAAATCATGCAGGATTTAAGGGGTCACATTTAGTCTTCTTCTCTACATGGCATCGCTAGACTCTCACTTTGCTCCTTGATGCGAAGCTTCTGGAAATTCCAAGCCCACTTTTTACCCTTGTCTGGATCAATTTTGCCTCTTTGCCAAATTCTGCAGGAGCATTTCTGGTCCCTAGAGATGAATTCACTGCTTGTTTTCATGGTTCCATCCCTGAACCTCACACTTAAATTTGAGATTCCTTTACCAACTAGCCCCTGGTATTCTCATTCCCTCCTTGAACATTAGCATATGGCCCTCTGCCAGATTTCGTGTTGCTGAGCTCTACGGGGTGTCAGAAAACCCAGGCACTACCTCTGGTCACTCCTCGGTGCTGTTTGTCATGTTGCTGCTGCTTGTCTGGGCCTCCATTTTCCTACCACCATGATATTCTGGACTCTTTCATGAACGCACGTTCCCATGGCCTCCTGCTGTTGGGTTGGTTTCCAATTGGCTGCCCCAATTGGGCAGATCTTTCCGTCCTCAAGATATCAGCCCCCACTGGTCTGACTCACCTCCTACCAGCAGCCAACACCTGGTTTGGGTCAATTTTGTTACATTGGTGTTTTTCCAAATAATCTCTGCAGATTGTTGGTAGACATAACATACACAAAGAGTTCTATAGTTAAATATATTCTTTAAACAAAATTTTTTTAACATTTTTATTTATTTTTGAGACAGAGCATGAGCAGGGGAGGGTCAGAGAGAGGGAGACACAGAATCCGAAGCAGTCTCCAGGCTCTGAGCCCCGATGTGGGGCTCGAACTCACAGATTGTGAGATCATGACCTGAGCTGAAGTCGGATGCCCAACCGACTGGGCCACCCAGGCGCCCCTATAGTTAAATATATTCTTAAAGAGAACACGTGAGACAGTTAAACGGGACCCTTTACAGGAGGACTTCACAGAGCCTCTAATATGATGACCTTTGCTGTTAATATCTAAGGAGGGATACAGTGTTTAGTGTTCTCAAACCTTATTTGACCATGTTTTCCTGGGAGCCTGTTCTTGGGCTGGTGTTCCATGGAACAGAGTTTGGGAAATGGTAAATCACATTCTTCAGGTTCCAGCCCCATGTTAACCTTGACTTGTTGGCAATAATGACATCTTTGAAAGCCACAGATACAGTCCCCTTCATGGTGCAGTGGAGTCCCGGGGGCTGGTTTTGAATCCAACCTTCTCCCTTTTCCTTTACTGCTATTCACTTGTTCAACTCTTTAATGTTTGTTTTTAAGAGACAGAGAGAGACAGAGTACAAGCAGGGGAGGGGCAGAGAGGGACAGAGATGCAGAATCGCAAGCAGGCTCCAGGCTCCGAGCTGTCAGCACAGAGCCCGACACGGGGCTCGAACCCACAAACCGCGAGAGCATGACTTGAGCCAAAGTGGGATGCCTAACCCACCGAGCCACCCAGGTGCCTCCACTTGTTCAACTTCTTAAAAACTACTTAATGTACGTGCCTCTCCAGTCCTACTTTTGCTTCACAAGGTGATTGATACGCAACTGTGTACATTATCATCCACAATGGCTAGCGCTAAGCTTCATTTTATTGAACATTTGCTCTCCACTCGTCGCTGCTCTCAACACTTCTCCCGTATCGCCTCTTTTACGACAACAATCCCATGATGCAGGCGTAATCGTTGATTTGCTCCCCCCCCCCCCATTTTACAGAGGGGGCTACAGAGGCACAAAAACAGCTAAATATTAACTTACCAAAGTCCACCAGCTGATTCAACTGAGATTCAGGCCGAGGTAGTTGGACTGCGGCGACATCGTTCTCAATCCCAGCGCTGTAATTTACTCATATAGCGTAAATAAACAGACATTCTTGCCCTGGTGGCGCTTATATTCCTAGTGGGAGGAAACAGACAACAAATAAATAAGCTTAGGTCCTGCAGGGATGAGTGCCATGGGCAAAATTAAAGCAGAGTATAGAATATGCGAATGTTACTCTTCTACAGGGTGGTTAGGGAAAGCCTCTCCAAGGTGACATCTGTGCAGGGGCGCCTGGTGCCTCCGTCGGTTAAGCATCCGACTTCAGCTCAGGTCATGATCTCGCGGCTCGTGGGTTCGAGCTTCCGATTCTGTGTCTCCCTCTCTCTCTGCCCCTCCCCGACTTGTATGCTGTCTCTCTTGGTCTCTCAAAAAAAAAAAAAAAAATGAAGACATGTTAAAAAAAAATTTTTTAAGGTGACATTTGTGCAGGAGGAAGTGACAAGTGAAGGGAAAAGTATTCCAGACAGAGGGAATAGCAAGGGCAAAGGCTCTGAGGCAAGAGCGCTTTGGACTGTCCACAAAGTAGCAAGGGGCCAGTGTGGATACAGCAGAGCGAGTAAGAAGGAGCAGAGTTAGCAAGATTCAGAAACACAGGTCATGTGGTGGGGATGGGGGTGGGGGGTCGTCAACACGGCTAAGAAATACAGATTATTTCTGCAATGGAAAGCTGTCGGAGGGCTTGGGGCTGAGGGGAGACATTCTGACTCAGATGGCAAAGGCCATTCTAGCTTCTATCGGGGGCGTGGGGGGAGGCAAGGAGAAGCAGGAAGTCCGGGTGCAGGGATCCAGGCAAGAGATGACATCAGCTAGGTGTTAGCGGCGGAGGCGGGAGATGAAGTCAGGTTCTGGAGACATTAGGGAAAGAAACCCAGCGGGATTTCCTAATGGAGTGGACCTGGGGTGCAGAGAACGATAACTCCAAGAGTGTCACCTGGACACCTGAAGGGGTGCTGGTGGAAGACCGGGCTTCTAGAGGAAAACCACCCGTGTAAGACCCCGTGCGGTGATCACTCTTGCCTTCAGTTTCGCATTAGCGCTGCCTCTGTATGTAAGTAAACCTGCCTGTCGCCTCTCATCAGAAAATAAGGACACAATCCGATATAATCTCCCCCCCCCCCACTTTTTTTTTGAGCCTCCACAGAACTTCGAATCCGATTCAGGATGCTGTTGAACAGTTCTGGTGTTTCAGAGGGGGCAAAAGGAATCAAAGGCCCATGTTTTCGCTCTTGTACAAGGAGAATGTTCGATAATAAATACGGTTGGGCCTGTGCTTTAGTTCCTGAAAAATATGGGTCCAAATATGGGTCCAGGCTGCCACCAAAGGTGGGGCGAAAGGAGAAGAGACAGAGAGAGCTATTGAAAAGCAAGGTTCTTTAGTAGCTAAAAATGGCTGGTTTAGAAATTCCGCAACAGCACAGGGGCCCTCTCTTGGGAAAGGAGAGGCAACCACAAAGCCACTATCAGGACTTCCGACATCAGGCTGGGCACTGTGGAGACCTGGATGTTTCCAAGGCAACTCTCTCCGCACAGTTTGGCTGGACCAGCTCTCGCCTGTGACTCAGGGCATCCGTGTGACTCAAGCTGCTCTCCGCACTGCATGAGGCCACTCGTCAAGATTACTCCAGGTGACACTGTTCTCTGTGACAAAGCCAGTTACACAGGGAACAACAGAACTTAAGAAGGAGTGACTGGCTACGCGTTTTCTTAAATACTTGTGTTGTATTTATCTTTCTAATGGTATTTACTTCGATCCTAGTGGGTTTTTCCCCCTAAGTCTCTTTGTAATTTATGTGCCCTTAGGTACAACAGCAAATACACAACAGAAGGGAAAAATAGGAAAATTAGACTACATCGAAGTTAGAAACTTTTGGGCTGCAAATGATACCATCAAGAAAGGGAAAAGCCCGCAGGATAGGAGGTAACATTTACAAATTGCATATCTGATAAGGGTCTTATCAGACCTTTATATAAAGAAGTCCTACAACTCAACAGTAAAAAGACAACCAAACCAAAAAAGGGGTAAAAGATTTGAATAGACAGTGGTTAATTCTTCACTCCCTTCACGATTTATGCCAAGCCCCCATATCACCTGCACAGCCAGCTGTTGGATAGTTTCAAATAATTGCCTCATTTTTACACATACAAAAAGACGGAGTTGATTTCTTTTTCTTTTTATTTTTTTACATTTATTTATTTTTGAGAGACAGAGAGAGACAGAGCATGAGCAGGGGAGGGGCAGAGAGAGAGGGTGACACAGAATCCCAAGCAGGCTCCAGGCTCCGAGCTGTCAGCACAGAGCCCGTCGCGGGGCTCGAACCCACAAACCGTGAGCTCATGACCTGAGCCGAAGTCGGACGCTTAAGTGACTGAGCCACCCAGGCACCCCAAGACGGAGTGTTTTTAGGGAAAATACTGGATAAGGCAGGAAAAGTACACAAAAAGCAGAAAGGGCTATGACCCCTGGGGGGAAAAATACATGCTCTCTTTAGAGGACAAAGCCTGGAATTGCCAAAATATGGAGAGAAAAGTGGGTGTGTTGTTTCTCATCTCAGGGAATTTAGAAAAACAGCTAAGGGATATGCTGAGGGGTAGCCAGCCTGGAAAGAAAAGAGGAGGGTACTGGGCCAGTGGGTGTGTAAACGTAAGAGATCTGAGAATATTATGCAGATCAGTGAATTTACTTTGAAGATGAAGCAGTGAGGACTGAAGGAAGGAAGGGTGGACCCTGGGAACAAGAAGTTACTGTGCAATTGTAGAGGCCACAGGAGACACTGATCTAGAAGCTGAGAGTGTGTGGGTAGTTTGATAGCGAATAAGCTGAAGATAAGGACATGGCAGGGTAGAAGGTTCCGAAGAGGGCTAACTTAGAAAGTCAGCAGGGGGAAGGCTCAAGGCAGAGATGGGCTGACAGATGGGAGAGAAGGTGGAAAGGAGCCCCCGTAGGTGGGTCATGATATCAGAAGGACCACAGGAGGAGCGGATGGGGGAGAAAAGTAGGTGGTGAGCATACCAGCCGCCATGTAAAGGATGAGAACGTTGCCCTTCTGAGCCTTGATAGCGAACACACAGGGTCAGTCAGTATCTGGTGGGTGACATTGAGAAAATGCATTAAAGTTATCCTGCATGTAGGACGCCTGAGGGGCTCAGTTGGTTCAGCATTGACTCTTGGTTTTGTCTCAAGCCATGATGTCATGATCTCCCTCTCTCTGAAAAATAAACACTAAATTTTTTTTTAATTTTTTTTTAATGTTTATTTATTTTTGAGACAGAGACAGAGCATGAACAGGGGAGGGGCAGAGAGAGAGGGAGACACAGAATCCGAAGCAGGCTCCAGGCTCTGAGCTGTCAGCACAGAGCCCGACGCGGGGCTCAAACCCACGGACCGTGGGATCATGACCCGAGCCGAAGTCGGACGCTCAACTGACTGAGCCACCCAGGTGCCCCTAAACACTAAATTTTTAAAAAATATAGAAGTAAATAGACATTTAAAAAAAAAGAATGAAGACTTAATTCACCTTTCAGCTTCTGTTGTCTCACCTTTAAAATGAGGATAATATATAGTTTTCAGGGTTGTTAGGACTGGGAAAAAATGGGCACAGAGGATCTGGACCACAACAGGGGCTCGATCTCTTGGAACTGTCTCCATCTGTGATAATAACTGAGTCAGTTGCAAACACGCGACCTGGGTCTGATCTATAGTGGTGATTCTTTTTCTCTTCCCCCTTTCTTTTTGCTGTGTGTCTCTCTTGCTTGTTGTTTTGAAGTCCCATTTTTAGACTCATTCTTTCTTATGCATCTCTCCCTCTCTCTCTCTCTCTCTCTCTGTGCGCACACATTGAAACTAGAACAGCAATTGGCAAAGTTCAGATGATCTCAATTTATGAGAACAGCAAAGACTCAGGAAATTTCCAAATGTTGAGCTTGATATAGAGCCTTGGCAAAGTTCCCTATCTGACTCTGATACAACGTTTAAATGTTTAGGTAACTGAAGAATTCACGGACGACTAGACACCAACAAACTTCCTCTAGGAAGAAGAGGTCAAAAGAATGGACTCGGATTCCTTGTTGGATATAATTACCACACTAATGCATGTGAAGGTGTGCTCCCTGGATCATGGTGTGTGCACACATTTATTGCATGTGGGCTAATTTTATTATTTTATTTACTTATTTATTTTTGAGAGAGAGAGAGAGAGCGTGCACGAGGGGCAGAGAGTGTGGGGTAGAGAGACAGAATCCCAAGCAGGCTCCATGCTGTGGGCAAAGAGCCCAACATGGGGCTCGATCTCACTAACTGTGAGATCATGACTTGAGCTGAAATCAAGAGTGGGACACTTAACTGATCGAGTCACCCAGGTGTACCCCCCCCACCAAGGCTTCATTCTTAATAAGCGGCAGATTCTGAGGTTCAAATCTAGCCCCACCACGCTGCCTCTGCTTTTCCCATTGGCCAACAACTTCTGAAAAATCTTTCCCTGAAAAAATTTCATGCCTTGAAAAAACACAAAATAGTTTTTTTCAGTTGGCTTTCTAGTTTTCTAAAAATATCTATTCTCAGAAGGGCTTAGAAAGTATAATGAACACTGTTAATTGCTGGCCGGTACCCATTCTCCTTTCTTTCTTCCCAGGAAAATACCAGTTCTAAGTACGTCAACAATCATGCATACCATGGGTCTCAGGAGAATCCGATGCCATTGTCAGTTCTAGGAAGTGGTCTGATTAGGCAAAAGGTAAATCCATCTACCATGCCAGTGACTGGTTCTGGAATGAGCATGTGCCCTAATTCTGGGCAAGAAGACAGAAGGAGAGACCTGCCGGAAACTTCTGGAAGACTTTTCTGTGTTCTGAAAAGAGCCCCGGGGAAGTCACTTGCTCTCCCAACGGTCATGGGCAAACAACCCGTAAGCTTGATCGTTGCGCCAGCCATCCTAAAGCCACAGAGGGAACCAGTCTTAGCATGAGACCCAAACTGTGGCTTACAGAGCAGAGACACGAAAGTCAAGTATGTGGTTCCTTGAAAACATGATTGGGCCACTGATCAAGCAACGCTGAAGGCCACTCAACACCTGGACCTCACCTTTGTGAGCTAGTAACTCGTGTTTGCTGAACACAAATCTATTTAATAACTTCTTCAAGCAGTTGGAGTTCACCTTTCTGTTTTTTTACACCCCACCAATGGGATACTAACAATAATACAGCCAAAATAGCAGGTCCATGGTGGAAAAAAGGAGACACACAAGCAAAACGTAAAGCTGGAAATATAGCGTCATCCTCCAGACGAAGGATGCAATTTTCCCTGGGGTAAGTAATCGCACCATATCTTTGGTGCTAACTGTCTTCATTAACTTAAATCAGTGATTCTCCAAGGTGTTGTTCTGGGCCACCAGGCTTAGCAACAGCTGGAAACTTGCTGGCAATGCAAATTCTGGGGCCTCACCCTCGCCCTAGTGAATCAGACATTCTGGGGATGGTAGCCCGACCATCTGTGTTTTAATAAGCCCTCCAGGGGATTCTGATCCTCAGGTGTGAGATTCACTTCCCTGTGTACTTCAAGGTGAATTTGCCTGAGGAGTTCTCAGTATTAATGATTAGCACTTGATTGGAACTTGGAATTTAGAGGTCGCCATCTTTATCCCAGGCTCTGAATGTCCGGGCGACACAAACACATGCTTTCGGGGTCTTGAGTCATTGAGCAGTGCTTCTGGCAAACTGAATTCTGTCCTTGTTGACCTGAAGCCAATTTGGGGTTGATTAAAACTCCCTTTACTGCTGTTAAGAAACCAAACCTTAAAAAGCGCTGGTCCGCCCTGCAGAGTAAATATGAACAGTTTTATTTGGTACAGGAGGCACATAGAGAAATGTGGTATTTTCTAACTCTTTAAATTGCCACTTCTGGAACATTTTAAATGTAGTTCTGGGCTGGCTCCGATTTTTAATTAATGTGTTTTTTTTTTTTCTGGCTCAGTAATTTTACAGTTTGAAAAACAAAATTTGTTTCATATGCAATGGGGGGGTGGTTAATGCTTTATCCTGGATGAATATTTCTGTAAGCAACCTGGTCAGGGACAATAATTTTAGCAGTATTCTGGGAGCGATGAGTATCATTAACACAGTGTGATCATGTCAAAGGAAAAGTGTCTTTCACTCAGGGAATCTAACATGTGGTTGGTGTCTTGATAATTAACCCATTGCCCTCGAGAGAAAAAAAAAAAAAAGTAATTAGAAGCAGAGGCAATTAACTTCTTACATCTCCACCCCGGTCTCCGGTCTTTGGTCTTCGAAAGGGGATTCCAGAAGGGGTTGAAGGAAACCAAGAGGACAGAAGCAGTTACATTGTATCAGGAGTGCTAATGTGGCTGTTGTGTCAGAGAGTTAGATGCAGAATGTGGGCAAGGGCTCCCTCTCTCTCTCTCTCTCCCCCTGTGCCCCTCTCCTCTGCTTGCCCATGTGAGCGCTCTCTCTAAAATAAAAAAATAATAATAACTATTCTTGTGTTTAGAAGCTCTGCGTTTAGGAATTTTTTTCTCATACAGCATGCTTGCCAAAATCTTCAGCACCTGCCACGTTTCTTCTCCAGGAGACCAGATGATAAGATAATGAGGCAGAGCCGGGCTTTGAAGAATTTTCGGTGGGAACCCAGTAGATCTTTGGCCTTTGTTTTCCTGTCTCTAAAATAGGGAAGAGCATGAACACACTGGATGTCTGAAAAAGTGATGTAAACCAGAAAAGCAAAGCATAGGCTCAATAGAATTAAGGCTTCTTCCTGCTTGGGGTGTCTGGGTGGCTCAGTCGGTTGAGCGTCTGACTTCGGCTCAGGTCATGATCTGGCGGTTGGTGAGTTCGGGCCCCGCGTCGGGCTCTGTGCTGACAGCTCAGAGCCTGGAGCCTGCTCCCAATTCTGTGTCTCCCTCTCTCTCCCTCCCGTCCCCTGCTCATGTTCTGCCTCTCGATAATAAATAAACGTTAAAAAATTAAAAAAAAAAAAAGAACGCTTATTCCTAAAAGGGCTGAAACTTGAATGAAATCACGATGCAATGCATTCCCCAACTAGAACCAACAAAGATATCAGATACCTAATAACTTTATGTAGGTAAAGTATGGTTAAAATGGATATTGAGACTGTTCTAAATAATGCATTCTAAGTACAAAATGGGAGGAGAATGAGTTACTCCCTAAAAATATATATATATATCTACTTTGTACGTGGAGAATAATCGCTGTTTTTCCTACAGCCCAAATGTAACAGTTTGCCATGAGAAGTTCAGCACAGCTGTTTGCCTTATTTCTTAAATTTTCCTATTGCTCAGGCTAGACTTTGCCCAGCCTCTTGTATCCTTGCATCTGATAGTTTATTGCAGGTAAAACGAGTCCCAAATTATGCTGGACTTAGAGTATCCTACTGGTGGAGGGAAGGGGCTTGCTAGTGATGAAAATCTAGAGGTGTTTCCGGTTTCAGAGAAGCTGAGATAAATACCCTCCACCCTGACTTTCTCCCTGAGAGCATCTATAAAATCTGGATAAAGAGAGCAGGGAGTAGCTAGTCAGGGACTCAGGGAATTAAGTCGCAGGAAAATGGGAAAAGACTAGAATGTGGACTGGTGTATTTCCGTTTTGTTTTTTCTTCTGGGATCCTTCAACGTGGAATCAAGGAAATCTGAAACCAGTGTGGATCAGTGAAGGCAGGTGTCTTCAGGAGAAGCCCCCTAGGTCTGTATCAAGGGGCGGAAATCAAGTACCAAGCAGCAGAAATGAAGTATCTGAACACTCAAGAGATGGGAAATCTTCCATTTTTCTATTCTTTTTTTTTTTTTTTTTTTTGAGAGAGAGAGAGAGAGAGAAAGAGAGAGGGAGCAAGTGAGCGAGGGGCAGAGAGAGAGAGAGAGAATACCAGGAGGGGCAGAGAGAGAGAGAAAGGGAGGAAGGGGAGAGAGAGAGAAGCAGGGCTCACCCACAAGCGGGACTCGAGTTCACAAATTCACGAACCATGAGATCATGACCTGAGCCAGAGTCAGATGTTTCACGACTGAAACACCCAGGTGCCCCCTCCCCCCCCCCGCCATTTTTCTATTCTCTCTAAATTCATTTCTGGGACCCCTGGGTGGCTCAGTCGGTTGAGCATCCGACTTTGGCTCAGGTCATGATCTCACTGTCTGTGAGTTCAAGCCCCGCGTCGGGCTCTGTGTGGACAGCTTGGAGCCCGGATCCTGTTTTGGATTCTGGTGTCTCCCTCTCTCTCTGCCCCTCCCCCACTCATGTTCTGCCTCTCTCTCTGTTAAAAATAAATAAACATTAAAAAATTTTTTTTTTCATTTAAAAAATAAATAAACATTAAAAAGTTAAAAAAAAAAAAACCAAAAACCCACAATCTACAGAAGCCTGGTCAGAACATTAGCCAGTAGGTCTGCCTCGCAAAACATGTTAGAAGTTCTTCAGACAGAAGGAAAATAACATAGACCAGAAATTTGGATCTATGTAAAAGAAGGAAGACCATCAGGGAATGAATGAATAAAGGTAAAATAAAACACATATTTTTCTATTCTTCATCGATGTAA
This sequence comes from Lynx canadensis, assembly GCF_007474595.2. Classification (NCBI taxonomy): domain Eukaryota; kingdom Metazoa; phylum Chordata; class Mammalia; order Carnivora; family Felidae; genus Lynx; species Lynx canadensis. Next base: position 7,530,550 of record NC_044316.2, read on the forward strand.
CGGATAACGGGTTTTTTAAGTAATAATCACAACAATGTATGAATTATCTATGCATATATATTATACGTACACTTATGTACAAGAAACATAAACGACAGCAAAAATACAAGGGGCCGGAGGGATCAATCAGGAATATTTTTGTTGTAAGGTGTTTGCACTACCCACGCAATGACCTGGTGTTATTTGAAAGACATAAAGGAAGACCAACATACATGGTAAGTATCTGCATAAACATAATGGTCTATCCTTTAAGGTTTTAAAAATATACTTGATGCCTGAAACTAAAAATTATACACACTCTCTGATGGTGGCTTTTCAATGACTGTAGATGTAATACACAAGACATTTGCAAGACGAAGGGAAGCGTATCATGGGACCTCAATGGTGATAAGATTGATACATTCCATTTGAAATGGTAAAATATGGGGGCGCCTGGGTGGCTCAGTTTGTTAAGCGTCAGACTTTGGCTCAGGTCATGATCTCACGGTTCATGGGTTCAAGCCCCACATCGGGCTCTCTGCTGTCAGCATGGATCCCCCTTCGGATCCTCTGACTCCCTCTCTCTCTGTCCCTCCCCTACTCTCCCTCTCTCTTAAAAATACATAAACATTAAAAAAGAGAAATGGTAAAATATATACTCTAAGTAGACTGTGGAAAAATATATATGGATATTTTAATCACGACAGTATCTACTCAAAAATTATACCAAGAGATGTAGTGAAAAACATAGTACATAAATTAAAATGGAATACAAAAACAGTCCAGTAACACATAATAAATCAGGAAAGGGGAACAAAGGAATGGGAAAAAAAGGAACAAGCAGAAAAGATAATTAAAATGTAGATCAAAATCCTAATGTACTAATTTTTTTCTTTACATATAAATGCATGAACCACATTGATTAAAAGACAAAAAAATATCAAAATAAACTAAACCGGGATTAGATCATGCAGCCTAAAGGACTCAATATAAATATAGTAATATAGGCAAGGAAAAAGCAAACATCTAGAAAAAGGTATACTATGCAAACAGTAAACAAAAGAAATCTGTAGTGGCTATATTGGTCTATATAAACTTCAGCACAAAGAAAATCACCAAGGATAAGGAATGATATTACATAAAAACAAAAGGACCAGTTCATCAAAAGACACAAGAGTTCTAAACATACATGCATGTAACAACAGAGATTCAAAATACATAAAGCAAAAACTGACAGAACGAAAAGGAAAAAACAGACAAATCTGCAACGTAGCTGAAGAGTTCAGCACTAAGTAATTGATAGAACTGGTAAATTAAAAAATTCAGCAAGAATATAAAAGAACTAAATAATTCCATCAACTGACTGTGTCTCATTGACATTTGTAAAGCTTTCCACTCAACAACAGCCGAATACACGTTCTTTTTTTTATTATTTTTTTTAACGTTTATTCATTTTTTGAGAGACAGGGAGAGACAGAGCGTGAATGGGGGAGGGATAGAGGGAGGGGGGAGACACAGAATCCAATGCAAGCTCCAGGCTCTGAACCATCAGCACAGAACTGGACATGGGGCTCGAACTCACGGACCGTGAAATCATGACCTAAGCCAAAGTCAGATACTTAACCAACTGAGTAACCCAAGCGCCCCAGAATATATATTCTTTTTAAATGCACATGTAACATTCTCCAAGATAGAACATATCTGACTTCATAAAAGAAACCATAACAAATGAAACAGAACTGAAATCATACAAAGTATGTTTTCTGCTCATAACAGAACTGACATAGAAATCAACAACAGAAATAGAAAAGAAAAATCTCCAAACACTTGGAAATTAAACAACACACCTCTAAATAATCAATGTGTCGAAGAGGAAGTTTTAAGGAAAATTAGAAAACATTTTAAAATAAACAATATGAGGGGCACCTGAGTGGCTTAGTCATTTGAGCATCCAACTCTTGATTTCAGCTCAGGTCATGATCCCAGAGTCATGAGACTGAGCCCATGTCAGCCTCCATGTTGAGTGTGGAGCCTGCTTAAGATTCTCTCTCTCTCTCCTTCTGCCCTTCTCCCCCAAATTGCTCTCTCTCTATCTAAAAGAAAATAAAAAAAATAAATAATGTGAAAATACAAAAGTCAGAAACTACAGGTTGTAGCTAAAGCAGTGTGTAGAGGAAAATTATAGAATTAAATGTACATGCTGAAAAAGAAAAGTTTCAAATCTATCATTAAAACTTCCTCCTTAAGAGACTAGAAAAACATAGCAAAATAGATGTAATATAAGCTGAAGGAACTAATTGAAAACAGAAGGAATAACAATAGATAAGAATAGAATCAAATGCTGCTTATTTGGAAAGACCAATAAAATCAATGTATTTCTATGAAAACCAATAAAGAAAAAAGAGAGAACGGATACATTACCAATATCAGGAATGAAAGAAATGATCTTCCAATGGCCAGGGAGTCCACAAGTTTGGTAACTTGGGACAAAGCCCTTAGATGCTCATTTTTAGCAACATGTTAAAATAATGAGAACTGACAACTTTCCAGAGTATATACTATATTAATTAAAATTAGTCCAGCTATGACTGCAAATCAATGTAGCACTGGTTTGAGGAAGGGGGAAATCTGGGACTAGAGTGCCCATGGCTGGACGATGTTCTATTTTATTAGTCACTGGCTTCTTTTATTCTTGCTTCTCTACCATTTATGGCTTCTTTCTCAAGATCACCTCATGGTTCAACATTAAAAGCAAATCGCTGAATATCTATTCCAACTCACAGGGAGAAGGAAGGAGAGGTAGGAAGCCTACGTTGAAGGACATCCCCCAGTAGCTGTATATTTTTTGCATTTCCCCATAAAACGAGGCCTCCACACTTGAACTATCCACACTCACTGATCTTGACCTCTCCCCCTCCCAGAGACACATCAGCTCAGATGTAATTCTTATCTAAAAGCAAGGCACTATTGGAGTGCCTGGGTGGCTCAGTCAGTTAAGCATCTGACTCTGGACATCAGCTCAGATCACGATCTCGCTGTTGCGGGATCGAGCCCCGCAGTGGGCTTTGTGTGCTGAGCGTGGCGTCTGCTTTGGGTTTTCTCTCCCTGCCCCTCCCCTGCTCGTGCACATGCTCTCTCTCTCTCTCTTTCTCAGAATAAATAAATAAACATTAAAAAAAATAAAAACAAGACATTATGCACGTGGGTGCAATTCAAAATGGAGCATGTCACGGGTTCTCCAAGCTTCTAAGAAACCAAGGAGTCCTGCTCTGCTCCACAACCCTTCCCTCACTTCTCCTGCCTCTTTTTACCCTCCCCCCGCCCCAATGCCTTCACCTTCTCCCATACCCTTCATCCAATCCACCAGCGGTTCCTTTTGAGCGAACCTTCAAAATAAATCTTGAATTCTACCACTTTTGGTCTCTACTCTTATACTTTAATTGAGGCTACACTGACTCTTGGTATCCATCTTTAATTTTTCATCTCTAAAACAGGACTCAAAACTCTCAGAGGTCTAGAAGAGGGATTGGCAAACTTTTTCTCTGAAAGACCAGATAGTAAAGATTTTAGACTTTGCAAACGATACAGTCTGCTGCAAGTACTCCGCTCTGCCATTGTAGCACAAAACAAATTGTCGTGGCTGCGGTCCAATAAAACGTTATTTACGAAAACCAGCAATGGGCCACGTTTGTCCCACAAGCTGTAGTGTGCCAACCCCTGGTCTAGACTTTTGCTGTGGGAGCTCCCTACAGCGTGTTTCATAGTCCTGAAAACACGGTCTTCAATCTTCATCATGGCTCATTAGAAACCAGCTACTTTTAAAGCTCGTTGTTCTGTATCATTTAAAAATATGGCCACGCATGTTCTTCCATTTGTTCACAGATCTGGAAACATACATCGCGATGACTTTTTCTGCACAGTGCTGCAGTGTAATCATCCTTAATACCTGAAATCAATATCTCTTCATGTCTGACCTTTCTAGGTAACGATCTATGTGACAGAATTGCTCCACACATACTCATTTCATCCCTACAGGAAAACTAAACACTCTAATTAATGAAGCCTCTAATGAAACCTTTTCCTTCACCCTGAACTTTAGCTGAGAATATAAGGACAGCCAGATTGAATATGAATGAAGCTTGCGTGTTTCCTTCTGTCAGAGAGCATCTAAAGACTCAAAATGCAGTTTGTTCCCAGAACATACTTTTCCAGGATGAAAAGGAGTTATCCACATCTTCACGTATGGATGATATACATATTTATGGGGGAAAAAAAGGAGTAATGGGCTGGAGACAAGGAAGAATGGAATAAGAATGGAATAAACAGTGCCATGGTTCATGGGTTAAATCCAACGCAGAGACATGTTGCTTGGCATTTATAGTTGTTTTGAACAATTTGAGCCATCACAAACAAGATCAAAACATTTTGCATTTAAAAATTCAGATTTCCAGCTTATCTTTAAATAATTAAGTATTTCTGGCAACACAAGGACCAAACTATTCCAGAGCAATAATAAGCTAGACCTGAATGGTGACCCACTACTTTTAGATGGAAAGTATTTCCTACTTTCCCACAATCCCTACTACTCCCTATTGTCTACCTAACACTGGAGCAAAGTGTCAGTTGCCAATTTATTATTGTCTCCCCACTACATTTTTCCTATAGCAAAGAAATATTTTTTTCTGTGCCCCTTTCCCCATGAAAAGCATAAAAAATAGAGGGTTGAGAAGACCATGTCATTTATGGAAAAGTAGAAGTTAGGACTCATTTATGTTGGCTGTCTGGCCACCATAGGCAGTTGAAAGTTTTACTCTTGGGCAGGAGGAAGAGCTCAACCAGGAGGCTGGGGCTGAGTTCTAGTCTTTAGCTCTGAGTTAGTGCAAGGGACCTTCTGGGCAGGGTACACGCCCTGGCTCGCCCTCAATGTGTCCTCCCAAAATAAGGGGCTTTGTATAAGTTAGGGTGTTTTGATGGCAAGGAAAAATAAAGCAATTAACAGGAGGGTATCAGATGCCATGGAATTGATTTGAAAGCGGAAATGATAAAGAGCTAAAAGCACTAGAAGGAGCTTGGCAGCAGCCATTGTAGAAGCAGACCCATAATAAGAACAAACATTGGGCAACGGTGCTGCCCAATGGCATGGATGAATCCCAGCCATTTTATTTTTTTATTTTATTTTTTTTTAATTTTTTTAACGTTTATTTATTTTTGAGACAGAGAGAGACAGAGCATGAGCGGGGGGAGGGTCAGAGAGAGGGAGATACAGAATCCGAAACAGGCTCCAGGCTCTGAGCTGTCAGCACAGAGTCCGACAAGGGGCTCGAACTCACGGACCGCGAGATCATGACCTGAGCCGAAGTCGGCCGCTTAACCGACTGAGCCACCCAGGCGCCCCATCCCAGCCATTTTATTTGCCTCTGCCTTCCTCATTCACTGTCCAAAGTTCCACTGTGTGATTGGCGATGCTTAGGGGTAGGCGGGCTTTTCACTGGTAGCATTGGGCCAGCAAACAGGGAGAGCTGGGAGAAGGAAATCCAGAGACCCCTTCTATCTTCCACTGCAGAAGAGACACCAAAACCACCCCTGGGGGGAGAGGTAATTCCTTGAAGGGAAGTTGAGCGGCTACTGGAGCAGGATAACATGATGCCCAGGCCAAAACCCCAAATGAATGCCCTCCGTTGGATTACACAAAATCTTATATGAAACCTACATCTAAAAGACACAGTGGTTCTGTCTGAAGCAGGAAGAAGATGCAAAGAGCCCCCTATTTACTCTGACCCCTTACTCTGCCTTAGCATGAAGCAATTCCACTGACCCAAGATCTCCCTGAAGCCCGGAGCAAAAACCACGGGACAAGATCATCTGTATCATTCCTTGAAGCTGCAATTTTGTGATCTGAATGGCAGAAAAATTACTTGAGTTTCCACCGGTCGGCTGGGCTCAGAGACCCTAACTAGGCGATGTCTACAAGATAAATCTTGTTGGCCAACCAAGCCATGAGAATTGTTCCCCTGGGAAGTGTAACGGCACCAGTAAATCATTCTCATTGACTACTGATGAGAGGGACCGGCTTCCAGGTTGCTACTATCCGAGGCAGAAATTGGAAACAATGACCTCAATGTTAACAGCTGAAGGGCTGATCATCGACCCCTGAGCCACCGGATTCCTCCACACGCATGGAATGCCTCCACTGTTGGATTAGAGAACATCTCTGTGGCCTGCCTCTCTCACACACACAACAGTATGTCTTTATCCTTTGTTTAGCATGGCAATGAGAGACGGGAAGAAAACAGGACCTCGTGGCCTCATAGCATGAGACACCGGCAGGAAGAAATGAGGAATGTGAGGAAAAAAAATATATCATATTTACCAAAGATTTGTTTTGAATAACCAAATAATAACCAATAACCCCAAGCCACTTGGGGTAGCGAGCAGCTGGAAGCATATTATGAAACTATTACCATACTGAAACAGAACTACGCTTAACAGCATACCCAATCATGCAGAAAGCCCCAGTGGTGGAGATCATTAACTCTTTGAAGAGTTTGGAAGAATTTTTTGTTTCCATTCTGGAAATATCCCAACCTCACACCATTCTGTTTACTAAGCCAGCGTTTATACAGAGGGACGTTGGAAGCTCGGTTGATAGATCAAAGTTTTCTCCTGCAAACAGTCTTGCGTATTCCCTCACTTTAATTTGCTCTTTATACGTGAATGTGCCTTACTGTTGCAGGTGAATTACTGGTAAGACACTATAGATCTCAAAGGGAACTGAGCCACTGGCGGAGCTTAGATTTGACACTGCCAGAAGTGTTGTCTCTTCCCCAAAGAGTTCAAGTCTCCAGGGAGATACAGTCTCATCATCTCTTAGGAAAGTCAGGGACTCCTGACTTCACCGATAGTAAGGGACATTGCATAAGCATCTGAAGAGGACGGGTTTCTGTGATTGATTCTAGGGCTCCATAACACATCAAGTCTCCCTTCACACGGTCTCCAGGCTGCCCTGTCCAGCACAATGTGTACGTCAAATGGGAGATCTTAAGAGCAAAGGAGCCAACGGCCCATCCAGGAAAAACACCTTCAGATACCTGGCCTGTTGTTTGTGTGTGTGTGGGGGGGGGGGGGTGTTTATTAAGCTTTCCAGGTGATGTTGATACAACTCATCTCTGGACTAAGTTCTGGGATCCACTGTGTGTACTTGGAGTGATTGGAGAAAATATATATCCATCTATGTAAATGTAGTTGATTAAAGCCAAAGCCACAGTCACAAAATCCAACGTGATGTAAGACACAGAGAGCAGAGGAAAGAGGAAGGCACACAGAGGGCAAACACAGTAACCATCTTGAAACCTGGCTATTCTGATGTCAAATGACCTTTTACTAAGACCCGTTTGAAACACAATCCTCAGTTAACTTGCAAATCTCCCATGTGGAGAAGGCTCAACAGGAAGTATTGAAACTGGGGGTGCCTGGGTGGCTCAGTCGGTTGAACGTCCGACTTCGGCTCGGGTCATAATCTCACCATTCATGAGTTCGAGCCCCACGTCGGGCTCTGTGCTGACAGCTCAGAGCCTGGAGCCTGCTTCCGATTCTGTGTCTCCCTCTCTCTCTGTCCCTCTCCCCCTCACGCTCCCTTTCTCTTAAAAATAAATAAACATTAAAAAAAAAAAAAGAAAGTATTGAAACTACATAGCTAACACTTACAGGAAATCAAAGATTCCTTATATTAAATCTAACCTAAATAACAATTTAACCATCTTTCTCACATTCTTTATCTTTGCAAGAAGGCTCTGCTGTTGGCATTCTTTTGTAAAAATTACACTCATGCTGCATTTGCCGGCATGCATTGGACAAATCATTCCAAGGGTGACTTTTTATCAAATTTGTCAGTGTGCTCTGCGAACCAGAAATCATCTTGTAGAAGGCGGAGTGGATGACTGGCTAGTGGTGCATGCTTAAACAGACTGGGGGAACCTTCTAGACTGTTCTTCCTCTGTTTTCTAATTAAGAAATTTCCTTCAAAGAATTAATGGTTTTGCTCCATGCTTTTCAATCCTGGCCATATACAGAAATCTTCTAGGGAGCCTTGAAAAATTCTAAGCCCTTACCTCAGATACTCTGATCCAGTCATTAGTGTTTATAATGGTGCTTGAGAGATTCCAGTGTACAGGCGAAATTGATGACCACTGCTTTAATTAAAGTCTCAAAACTTGGGTATCAGTAACAACAACAAACTCACATTCAGGGAGTATTTCAGTCTGTTAAAAACTTCTTATGCTTTGGTGTTTCCAATGGTTTTGTTTTTTCTGAGAGGCACTAAGGTCAGGTTCCCAGATAAAATGCAAGATGCCCAGCTAAATTTAAATTTCAGTTAAATAATCATCATGGAACACACAACAACAACAACAAAAATTTCTTTATCAGAAATTCAAATTTTCCTGGGTGGCCTGTATTTACTAAATTTGTCAATCCTGTCCTAAGGGTCTCAGAAATAGTAGAGGGAAATTTCTAGTCGAATCAGGACAGGAAAGGAACCACGGACATCTATTGGTTTGCCTGCCATCCATCCCTCATTCTTCCTGTAACCACAGTTTAATTTTCCTTAAGGAATAATCCTCCCCAACCCCCCATCTATGTGGTTTGGGTGGACACATGAGCTAGACCTGCCAATCGGAGATGTCTGTCTCCCTGGCCAGAGTGATTCAAAACAAGCATGGTGGACATTTAAACCAAACCAACCAACCAAAAAAAAAAAAAAAATCATTCCAGAACTTTTGTGTGATTGGTCATCTACTAAGGTCAGGACCTACTAAGGTCACTGAGAACATAGGTTACAAACCTGAAGCTACTGGTGATCTCCTTACCACCATATGTGAAGGATAATCCCTGAATAAAGTCAACAAGAAGAGGGAAGAGCTAAGAAATGAAGAGAGACCAAGCCCTAATGAGCCTTTGGACCCAGTTATGCCTGAAATCTGTACCCGGCAGTTTTTGAGATGGCAATCAATTGATTCATTTCCTTAGCTCATACCCACTTGGGTTCGTTTTCTGCCATTAGTCCCCAAAAGAATCCTGAATAATGCATAGAATGAGTACAAATTGAAAAGCTCGAATGGAAAGATACGCTTTCACTGGCCTCACTACATTCTTTTTTTAGCCCTAAGAAATGGTTCTTCCAAATGCCCCCGTATTTGATGACTCTCAGTATCTACCACTGACCCCCACTGTTCCTAATCCAATATTCCCTTCTCTGTACCTCCTCATACTTTGTCCTTTCTATCATGGCACTTTCTCGTACATGATAGCCATTTAATCACAAAGCTGTTCTATAGTTTTGTCTTTGTGTTCCCAGCCAGGGTCTGGCACAGCTGAATTAGTGCTTGTCAAATTAAATTGACTGTGTAGACAGACCATGATGGTGATGAGGATGACGATGATGATGACGACAATGATGATGGTGGTGGTGGTGATGTATTCAAAAGCTCCGCTGAGCCATAGGCTTGGCCTATGCCAGAAGGGAGGGAGGCTGTGGAGGAGAGAGCTGGCTGAAGTCAGGCAGACCATTGCTCCCATCCACCACCCCTGCATGTGCGGATTAGGGATAAAGCTTCAGATTTTGTGTCTAATCCAGCATTCGATGTCATCAGGTTTTGGTTTACCCAATTAATCTGCGCCACATATACTATTCAACTTATACTTGCATTCTAGAGTTCAGCAACAATGAAAAATACATTTCCAGGTTATTTCCTTATTTGGTGTCATTCCCGAAAATGAAATAAAGGATACAATCAGTGGTTTCTTCTCCCACGGAAGTGGTCCTTGGTTATTGTGATATGCCATACGAAGAAACAGAGAGATTTTTTTTGAGAGAAAATATAATAATGGCATACACCTTGGCTTAACGGTGAACTATGTGTTCACGGTCAGTGTTGACATCATTGACTATTGTTAAAAATTATGATAACTCTTGGGAAAATGCAGGGGAGGAAAGCAGTGGTCTGTGAGAGGAGCCAAATTTTCATTCACCATAACAGAACAGTGACGGATAATGGCTGTAATTGACAATGTGCTGATACATCTGCTTCTAGGTATTTATCACCACGGAGGCAAATGTCAGAGGCAAGAACCAAGAGTTGGAAGTGGTTGCTGCGGGGGCTGGAATGGGGCGGGGAGAGTGGCAGGGGACACAAAAGCGAGGTAAGGAGTGTTGGAGGGAGGACGTCCTCTTCCTCTTTCCACAAAGAGTTTTACTCTACGGACGATCTCCGATAGGATGGAATCTGGTACGGAATGGATTGAAATGTGTGACAATCCTAATGGGATAAAATGTTGCTCAGAGGTTGGAGTGAAGGACCAAGGAGTCCTCGATCTCCCGTCGCCTAATTGAAGGATCCGAGTCAGTTTTATGGCTGTGTCTCCAAGGATAAAAGGCAAAAACCAGTCATGCTGAAGAGTTTGGAATGACGTGATCCCTGGCTTCCCATTCAGCTTCGATGCCATGAGGACACAGTGTCCTGAAAGCATGACATTTGACTCTGTCTCAGTGTGTATCTTTGGAGACTGGCACCGAAATCTCTTTTGAACTCCCTTGTGCTTCATTTCACCATGATGAAAATCAGTCCCCTCTCAAATTAAACTGACTACAGCCTCTTGTCCTCTACAGGGGGCCTCAACCTTGGCTGCTCAGAATGCCATACTATTCATTCCTCTGAAAGTGCCTTCCAGTAACCAACCTGACTGTTAATCTTGCAAAACAGACTGGTAGTTCTTGAAGTCATCTATTAACAATGACTGAAGCCTTAATCTGGTGGGAATCTCTCTCCATCAGGCAAATCAACTCTTTGAAGTGGCACGGGGGTGCCATGGAGCCCGCGTTCAGAGGATTCCCTTTGAGAGGGTAGCCTCTCATCTCGGGAAGACATTACAGGCGACGTCAATGGCTGTCGGAGGATCTTGACTAGAAGCTGCCATCATTGCAAAGCTGAGATAAAAAGTCTCCATGTTCCTCTTTAGAACTGCCCATCATCCATTTTCTCTGGAAGATTTGCTTGCCAGTTAGCAAAACCTTCCTGAGCAGTCATGACAGGGGGTAATTTCTGAGGAAGAGAGCTCATGACACAATTCTTTTAAATAAAGAGAGTGGGGAAACACAGGGAAGAAAGAATGCTTCAGAGGTTTGACTTCAAATAGCATGAAAGGTAGACAATTCTAATTTCTTGTGTGAGTTCACCTAGCGTCCATCTCCCGGCCTAAAGGAGTCATCGGCGAAAGATAAATTCATGGGAAGTCTCCAAGTATTGCAATTCCACGGATCCTGGACAAATTCCGGGGAATCTGAAATCCTCATGGAGGAGAAGCTTGCGTGTTTGTGAGCTTCCCTTCTCTTCACAGAATCAAATGACCATATGTGGTCGGAGCACATTTGAGGCAACACAGTGCACCCCTCCATCCAACAATACCCCTTCATGCTTGGTCTTGTTTGAACTTTAATATATCCAGTGATGGGGAGCTCTCTGCATTCCAAGGGAACACGACCTTTTCTTTGTGAACAGTCCAACCTGCTGAAAAGTTCTCTACCGGAGTTTGAATAGAATCTGTTTCCTAGTTTTATTGCCTAGAATAATATGGTGTCATTTTAACTCCTCCTCCTTCTCTTAGTCATCCTTCAACTAGAGAGGGCCACCATATCATCACTTCCCTGGGATAAGCAGACTCAGTATTTCCAGTTGTTCCTTACATCAGTTGCTTTTCTTCTTCTTCTTTTTTTTTTTAACGCTTAATTATTTTTGAGAGAGAGAGAGAGAACGAACACATGTATGAGTGGCAAAGGGGCAGAGACAGAGGGAGACACAGAATCACAGAATCTGAAGCAGGCTCCAGGCTCTGAGCTGTCAGCACAGAGCCTGATGCAGGGCTTGAACTCATGAACCATGAGATCATGACCTGAGCCAAAGTTGGATGCTTAACCGACTGAGCCACCCAGGTGCCCCCCTAAATCAGTTGCTTTTCAAACAGGGTTCTTTATCATGGTGACTCCCCCTGGACAGTCTCTAAGATGCTACTATTGCATTTAGAAACTACGGCAACCATCCATGGCAAAGTGTGTTTTCTCTTGTATTTCCCCAAGCCAGTGTCTTAATCTTAAGAAGAGTGCAACTTGGGTTCGAGCTCCGTGTTGGGCTCTGGACTGACAGCTCGGAGCCTGGAGCCCGCTTCAGATTCTGTGTCTCCCTCTCTCTCTGCCCCTCCTCCACTTGCTCTCTCTCTCTCTCTCTCTCAAAAATAAATAAACATTAAAAAAAAAAAAAGAAGAGTGCTACTTGGAGTTATACAACCCTAGGGGTTCTGTGAAGGTATTATTCGTGGTATACAAGTGTTGTAATTATAAAGTAAAGAGACCACCTTGGTTCCTTATCCAATAAATTTCAAAACGAAAGGCAGGAGCGGAAGAGTTAAAAGAGAGCAACAAATACCCCACGGAGCATTTGGTCATGACTTCATGAGTGCCAACAGAATTTATCCATTCAATTAGCAAGTTAGCATTGATTGGAGAATAACTCCTATGAAAATAGAAACCATTGGGCACCATGCTAAGCACTGTTTGCTATTCTTGGGAATTGTGCTGTTTCCCTAGAATGATGCACATGTCACCTAGGACCTCTGAGACACAAGTAGTTCCAAGCAGGACAGCCAGTCTGTAGCTTTCTCTTTTCATGTTGTACAACAGCACAAATGATGGTCTCACACAGGCTCTGGGTGGGCCTCTAAGACCGATCTGTGTTTCACCCCTTATGATATGTCTCAGGAGGTACTTGGTACGTATGAGTTGCCATGTCCGACGGCTTCAACCCTTTCACACTGAATTGACTTGTCTAAGAGGTTAAAAATCAGTCAAACCAGTGTTGACATGGTCTTTGATTCTCTTCCCTCCAAAGACTAATTTGACTAGCTAGACTTCCATTGATCCCCGCCCCCCCCCCCACCCCTGCTCCCTTTGCCAATATTGACACTGGAGGACAAACACTGTCTCGGGAATAGATGTGTCCATTTGCCTGGGGCCTGGAGCCCCGGGTCAGTTATGTTAAAACCAGACACACCAGCGGAGGTTAAAAGATAAGCCCCCAGCGTCTTGAGCTGTGTTTGCTGTTTTGACAAAATAGACAGCTTAAGCACGTGGAGGACAGTTCATTTCTCCCGTCAGTGTCACCTAGAAGACAGATGTTTTTGGGAACAAGAGCCAGAGATCCAAGAACCTGGGCGCAAGACCAAGCCATCTTGTCCACCTCAGCAATTGAGAGAATCGACTCCGAGCACTCGCGTTGCCCAGGCTGACTGATGAGAGGCCTGCAATCAGAAATGCACAGCGACAGGAATGTGCTTTTCATCCCCACAAAGCATGAAAGGCAGCTGTTTGGCGGTGCTTCCAAACAGAAGGCTGGGCAATCAGTGAGTCTGGGACCCAGCAGGACTTGCGGCGGCGGGGGGGGGGGGGGTTATAACAGTGGAAGCATCTGGGACCTTCTCACAGATTTTTGTCATCTTACGTGGCCAATTTCACAGCATCACTGTGAGAAATGGGCCCGGACCTGGTACCACCCTACAGACTCACACGTCAACGGCTTTTCAAGGGCGCCATTGATTTTCTTGTGTTGGGTCTTATGTTACGTCTTTCTTTCAGACGCACTGGTCTGAAACAATTTCATGGTTTCCGGGTAAGGAGGAGAAACAGTGCAAAGCCGGATATTTAATACTACTTAAAAATAACATGTATGATTTTTTGTGTACGCATATACCACTTAAAAATCATATACGTACATATACGTCTTATTTTCACGCATGTATTTTGCATATTTAAATAAGCATGGACCAGAGATCGCTTTGTACTAAAATGATTCGTGAATGTGACTTTCTTCCCTGTTTCTTCTCAGCATCTTAGGGGCAAGGACCACGTCTTCCCTCCCTGGGAGTCCCCCTGAGTATTCCAGGGTGGTTTCTTGCATGTTGTATATGTTCTATCAGCGTTAACTGAGTTGTCATTTGAGTTCAATGGGTCCGTACCCACCCCTGCTCGGTGCAGTCTCCTTATAACATCATTTACTGCACCTCATTTCCTGCCTCTTGTCTAGATTCGCCTCGTTGTCGTCCTTATTCTATCTCTCTCATCCCTTTTGCCCAAGAGAGGAGGTCAATTTTGTTCTTTCCCATACCATCCCCTTCCCACCAAGAGGGATCGTGTCGTGATCTCTCGTTGCAACACTTGTGCCAATAACTCTCCAGGAAATGACTTAAAACATCATCTGCCAATACTCCCCTCTGGGGGTTGGAAGTGGTCATTCCGTTTTATGAGCAAAGGACGCAGTTTGGGTCCTTCCCTCCCTAAAACGTTAACCAGGAGAGATTAACTGAGAGCAACTTGCAGTTTTCACACGCAGCTGGCCGCACCAAAGTTTTGCCTCTGAATGCATTTCTCTTTCGCTAACATATTCCTCACTGTGCTTTGTCTCCTTTTTTGCCAAGTTGCTTTATTTCTCTCCTTTGTCCTGACTGATCAAGAAGAAATGCCTCTCTCCACTGTTTCCGCCTGCTCTGTCTCTAGCTACTGCTAATACCCAGCTGGAAAAATGCAATGATATGTAGTCAGTAAATATTTTCTTTTAGAGTAATTTACTAAAGGAGCATTCCTTCCTTCCAATTACTGCTCTTAAAAGTATTTAGTTTATACTTTGAGTTTCTAGATTATGTTGTCTATTAACCTGTGAAAGGTTCACTGATAGCTACAGAGTCCTGCATTAGTAGATAGTAAATAAATATCTGTTGAATTCGTAAGTGAAGAAAAACAATTTTAAGGGTCCTTCATCATGCAGTCCAGCCCCCTTTGACATGCACCAGTTTGTCAGTACGCCTTCTTTCTACCAGAGCAGAAAGTCCCTGTGAGTATCTTTAAAAATCACTGTAATTAGGTAATAACTTGTTTATTAATTTAACAAATATTTAATTCCTATTCTGTATGGCATTTGGTAGATATTCAATCAACAATATGTCGAATGAATGAATGGCAAACTGATGAGACATCTAAGTGTCGTGTCCTATAAGAGACATTTGAAGAAATAGCAAGATTTTGATCAAGAAAGAGAGGCTCCCTGGGGCACTTGGGTGGCTCAGTCGGTTGAGCGTCCGATTTCGGCTCAGGTCACGAGCTCATGGTTTGTGGGTTGGAGCCCCATGTCAGGCTCTGTGCTGACGGCTCGGAGCCTGGAGCCTGCTTCGGATTCTGTGTCTCGCTCTCTCGCTGCCCCTCCCCTGCTCATGCTCTGTCTCTCTCTGTGTCTCAAAACTAAACACATGTAAAAAAAATTTTTTTTTAAAGAAAGAGAGGCTCTCAGCAGGTAATGACACCTGTCAAAAAAATAAAGGATTGTCACAGATCCTGTCTGAATTTTAAAATTTGGTATTTTGGGGGCACCTGGGTGGCTCAGTCAGTTAAGCATATGACTTTGGCTTGGGTCATGATCTCGCGGTTCAAGAAATTGAGCCCTGCATTGGGCTCTGTGCTGATGGCTCAGAGCCTGGAGCCTGCTTCACATTCTGTGTCTCCCTCTTTCTGTGCCCCTCCCCTACTCATGCTTGGTATCTCTCTCTCTCGAAAATAAATAAAAATATTTAAAAACGTTTTTAATTTGATATTTTGTTTATCAGTTTTTTTTTTTTTTGCACTAACTTGCTTTTTTAAATACCTTATTAAAATACAGCCTCGACTAATGGGCTTTTTGGCACCCCCTTGAGTTTTGAACAGGAGGTGAGTGCCCCCACTCACTTCACCTTAGTGGCAGGCCCTGCAGGTAACATTCACTCTGCAGGCTCAGTGGCTTTCCATCATCTCCACAAATTCAAATCACAGCATCCTTCAAAGTCCACATTAGTGCTTGGGGTGGAGGGTGCCCTGACTATTACTTGGTACTTGCATAGGAGGAGAAACAGGTATGCTCAAATTAATTCATCACAGAGGGCTCCATAGAGGGATGGACAAAAGGAACAATGACAGATGAGAGCTCAAAGGACCACTCTAATGGAGTTTTCTGGCAAATCAGATTGAGACGGTAGCTTAGATTCAAGCTCTAGATAGGACTTTGTTATGGGATGAATTGTGCCCCTGTATATGCTGAAGTCAGCATCTCAGAATGTGACCATATTTGGAGATACAATCTCAAAGAGGTACCTGAGTTAAAATGAGGTTGTTAGGTCCTCATCCAATGTGATTATTGTCCTTATAAAGAGAGGAAATTTGGATACAGACATGAATGGAGGAAAGATAATGTGAAGACAGAAGAAGAAGACGGCCACTCATAAACCAAAGAGAGAGGCCTCAAAACAAACCAATCCTACCAGCACCCTGACGCATCTGTTGGCACGCTCACTTAACTCAAATACCTCAAATACGCTCAGAAAACAGCAAAGGAAGTAACATTTAAAACCCTTTCTTCGCTCAGGCCACTTACTGAATAGACCAAGAGCACACTTCCTGTTTTTCAGAAGCCCTAACTGGTTGCATTGAGAAGCTATGAATTTAATTCAGGTGCAAACTGGCTACAAATCCTTTAAAATGTAATATGCCTGAGGATCACCAGAGGTCAGAATTTTCAGCTAGTCAGTGTTTTGTGTGTTTTTTTTAAAAAGTTCCTCAGCCAATTAAAACATGTTAAGTTTATTTACTTATTTTATCTATTTTGAGAGAGACAGCACATGTGAGGGTGGGGGAGGGACAGAGAGAGAGAGAGAGAGAGAGAGAGAGAGAGAGAGAGAATCCCAAGTAGGCTCCTCACTACCAGCACAGAGCCTGAGGGCGGGGCTTGAACCCGTGAACTGTCAGTTCATGACCTGAACCACAGTCAACACCTGAAAGCTTAACTCGTTGAATCACCCAGGCACCCCTATAACTGAAATTTTAAACATCTTCCAGCAAGAACTCCATTTTAAGATATGTATCAGCACTGGAAGTAAAACTAACTGGGTTTACCAACTCTCTCTGGGCCAGCTGCCCATTTTATTTTTAATAAAATTTTAATAAAATTTGCCATTTTATTAAAGAATTCACAGTGCTTCCCGTTGACTTCTCACATTCTTTTGCCTGGGATAGGAATTTGATGTTGTGACAAAAGGGGTTAAGACCAAGGCTCTGGATTCAGACTGCCCAAGTTCAAATCCTGGCTTCACCTCTGACTACCTGTGTGACGTTAAGCATTTTGCTCAATTTCTCAGTGCTTCAGGCTTTCTTCTGTTTAAAAGAACTATTTCGAGCAAGAAGGGTATAGAAGTGTTGAAATAATTATGTTACTATGTACAAAGAAATGTCTCTCCCTCTCCCCCTCCCACCTCTCTCTCCTTCTCCCTCTGATTTTTGGGTTGCATGCATGGGGGGTTGTCACCTTCAACATGTGTACGTTATTCTAGAAAAATAGCCCTAGATCCCAAAGAGAAATGAAAAACTAGGAAACAGGAAATACAGTTTCCGGTCATAGCTCTTTCCGCCAGTAATCATGATTTCACACCAGTCTTACTGTGCCTCAGTTTGCCCATTTGGAAAACAGAGGATGATTGCTAAACTAGGTGCGATATTCCCTATGGTTTCTTCTCCCTCAGACACACAGGGAGTTGTTGCTGGAGGTTATGTATTTCAAGTAGTGTGGCTGAGCACGGATGTTAAATATCAGAAGAAACTTAGAGCCAGAAAAGAAATCTTTTTACTCCGTGTTTGAAAGACTTTTTTAAAATTCAAATTTATATTAATTTAGTGAAGAATCAACTTTCCCGATGCATGTTCATTATCAAAAATCATTTTAGCTCCAGATTCATCACAATGTATCAACTGAAAACTGTATATTCTATCAAAAGAAAAAGGAAAGCAATTAAAATAAGGCTCTGTCAGCCCATATAGCATTGTAAGGGGAAATGCATAATCTCCTGACACTTTTTATATACATAAAGTAAGTAGTTCAGAGAGCTTACCACCATTTTGGACCTCTTGAGGTTAGGGAACCCCAAGTGGAGAGCCATTTGCCTATAAATCCCTGAGTCAGTGCTGATAAAGCAATAATAACCTGGCCCACAATGGTGTAAGTAGTAATGATATTACTAATCATTTGCAACGGCCCACTAGAGACTTCAGAAATAACCTCAGAGCAATTAACTAATGACCTACCCTTGATTATGTCTCCAGCTTTGAAAGCAAAAGGTTAGGGTTCATATGCCAAACCAGTGTTGAGAGAGTGACATAGCCTGGTGGCCGGCTCTCTTCCTGAACAGAGCACATAACTCCTACCTGCTTAATCTCCCTTCCAAGTGCACTTTCCAGAAGACGGTCATCTTTCTTGCCTTTTAACATTTTCAGGACATCTTTTTTCATTTCGGTTGAAACTGGGCACAAACACCTTGGAAACCACGGAAAGGCAGAGAGACCAAAAGATGGCATCCATGTTCCCACCAACCACCCGATATTACATTTTTGTGTCGTCCAGTTTCCCTACATATCCATGCACGGTATTTTACTTGAAAGTCAACAGCATTTGAATACTCCTGCCTTCTTCCCTCACGTGTTGTGAGCGTGTTTCCAGAGCCATAGGCCTTTTATATGGAGGCACACATTTTAGTTAACTAGCTCCTTTCTATTGAGTATTTAGGCAGTTCCAAATGTTTCACTACATTAAATAAGATGGGGATTCTGCTATTTCCGTTCACGTATTGATACCTACTGATAGGCATACTTTCATGCACGCAACAAGTCTCTTTCCACGTCTATATTGACATTGATAAGATGAACTTTCCAAAGAGGCATCAGTATCAATGTCATCTCTGTGGTTTGAAGCATCTTACTGATGTTTTCCCCAGAACTACTGTTTTGGCTTTTATTCTTTGCATGATTCTCACATGGGAAATGGGAGATTTGTATTTCCCTTTAATAATAATAAAAAAATTTTTTTTACAATTATTTATTTTTGAGAAGCAGAGAGAGACAGAGCATGAGCGGAGGAGGGGCAGAGAGAGAGGGAGACACAGAATCCGAAGCAGGCTCCAGGCTCCCAGCTGTTAGCCCAGAGCCTGACGCGGGGCTCGAACCCACGAACTGCGAGATGGTGACCTGAGCCAAAGTCAGACGCTCAACCAACTGGGCCACCCAGGAGCCCGGATTTGTATCTACCTTTTATCGAATTGCTGTATATGTCCCCTACACATTTTTCTACCAAGATATCAACCTTTTCCTTGTTGATTTCCTGACTGATTTCCTCTTTGACTTCCTTTATTTTATTGTCATTATATCATGACCACCTCAACAAGTTGGTTCATATGAAGGTAACTCCTCTTTTGTAACTACTGTATTAAAAAGCGTTTTGTGTGGGGCTCCTGGGTTGCTGGTTAAGCGTCAGACTCTTGATCTTGGCTCGGGTCATGACCTCACGGTTCGTGGGATTGAGCCCAGTGTTGGGGTCTGTGCTAGTAATGCAGAGTCTGCTTGGGATTCTCTCTCTCCCCTTCTCTCTCTGCCCCTCCCCTGCTCATGCTCTCCCTCGCTCTCTAAAAATAAATAAATAAAACATTTTAAGATGTTTTGTGTATATACGCAAAATGGATACTTCTAGAACATAAATTGAAACCTCTTATGCATGATGGGATTTATAATGAAGCCATTCCCCTATTACTGGCAATTCACTCTGCTTTTTTTTTTTTTTTTTTTTTTTTGTGAGTATGAATGAGGCTGCCGTAAACATCGTTGAGTGGCTATGCTTACTTATGGGTTCTTTCATTTCGATGGGATAGGTTCCCAGGAAGAATATTGCTGAGTCAAGGAGTATGTTCCATTTATTTTTATTTTTATGGATGTTGTCAGACTGCTTCCTGAAAAGGCCATAATAATTCACAGTTCCACCAGCAATGTATGAGAATTTCCCCATATCTACATTAGCAATAGGTATTACAGCTCTTTTCCATTTTTATAAGTCTGAAGGGTAGAAACATAGCCCTGACCACTCATGAATTCAAATGACATAAGATTTTATTGAACGTTTGGATTTTACTTCTATGAATTACAGCTTATTCCTTGATCCATTTTTTCATTTTTTCATGTCAATTTGTACGGTCCTTGTATACCATAGATTTTAATACTTTGCCAGCTGGTCTGTAAATCATTTTTTTTTCCCAGAGTTCATATGTGTATATATGTACCTTGTTTATGGCAGTTCTATCAAATTGTCTGTGGCAAAGGCCCAGTATTTTAAAATTTCCAATCCACAGCTGATCAAGTTTTCATAAACTACAAAATCACACACTCAGATGTCATGGCGATGCCGAATTGCTGTAAAAGTTTATAAATGCTTATTCTTAGGGTCTTACTTATCAAGACAAGGGTTTATAGCAAACCCTAGACTGGCACTGGTCCACCAGCCACACTAAAAGTAATGCTACACCATCTTTTTTATCAAAAAAAATTTTTAACGTTTTATTTATTTTTGAAGGAGAGAGAGAGTGTGAGTGGGGGAGGGGAGGAGAGACAGAGAGAGAGACAGACACAGAATCTGAAGCAGGATCCAGGCTCGGAGCTGTCAGCACAGAGCCCGATGCGGGGCTCAAACTCGCGAACCATGAGATCATGACTTGAGCTGAAGATGGACGCTCAACCGACTGAGCCACTCAGGACCTGTGCCATCTTTGTTTGCAATCAAACCTTTTCACTGCTATGTAATCAAAGTGTTTCGCTCTATAGTTTCTGGACTTCCTATCTTGTTTAAGAAGGTTAAGATTCATGTACAAGAATTGTATTGCTAAACTTATTCCATAGAAATCTCTAGTCCATGTGGGTTTTTTCCCCCCAAATTTTATTATACCCTCCCCTTTTGTCTGGATTGTTCATGGTGCAGGATAGGGGTCCAATGCTAGTTTCTTTCAGATGTGCTGTCCCATTAGCTTTGTCATTGTGGAAGATATAGTCTGGTTCCCTCAGCAGTCACTCCCTCCCCCTTCTAGTTTACCTTCTTATAATATAACAGATATAATATAATATAATATAATATAATATAATATAGCCTTCTGGAAGGCTAAAATCCTACACTCGCAGATCAACCATACTTTGGCTCCACATCTGATGTGCATGCCACAAAATAGACAAATCTAAGCAAGACTTAGAGCTGAGAGAGCAGTATAAGTGCACAGGGATCTTCATTTTCCTGGTAAAGAAGATAGTAGAGTAGATATTTTGTTCTCTTGGGGTATCTATGAAAGGTTTCTCAAGTTCTTCTATCATAAATGCTAAGCAATAGAATAGCAACAATGATACTTTTCCTTGAAAAGTCTTGAGTATGACTGGACCTTCTTTCTAGTGCATAACATCCAACCATTTTTTTTTCTTTCATCTTCTCAGTTTCTAGGAGCTACCTAACTTATCTTAACAAATTCTTTCACTTAAACTACCTAGATTGAATTCCATTTTCTGCCACAGAAAGTCCTGACAAAACAGTCATATATAGAGTTATCTTATGTATTAAGATACTTTACTACATTCATGAATCCATTTTGAATTGGTCGCTATCAATATACTCATGCCTGTAATAGATTGGTATTAACACAGTGGATTTATATGGTGTTCTGAGGTCTGGGTTTTTAGTATGTTTGATTTTGTTTTTCTCAGAAATTATACTTCCATTTGAACTTAGAGATAATTTTATCACTTTCAGTCAACAAAAAGAATAACAAGCAGAAATACATTTGAGTAAAACTAAGAGACTTCTTTGAACCCTAAGCCAAAATACATGAGGACAGGGGAACCTGGTTGCTCGATCAGTTACAACCTCAGGGTTGTAAATGTGAGTCCCATGTTGGGTATAGCGATTCCTAAAAAATAAAATCTTTAAAAAAATATACATGAAGACAAGGACTGAATGAAGAAATGGAAAATGACACAGGAAAGCTGTGTCATAGTCAAACCAGGATACTCACAGAGTGGTATACTAATCATCACCTTTAAGAACATTTGACAAAAATAATGAACGGGAGGCACCTGCCAAAGATTGTGGGGGATTGCTGAAACCATGAGCCTTGTATAAAAGGAAGTCCTCGAAGAAATTAAACTCCTATAGATTCCCACTCCTTTCCCACAGTTAGGCAGTAGCTTTTCTCTCTGCCTTTAGGAAATGGGAGATATATTCTCTGGAGCAAATGAACTACAGAAGCTTTGGACTTTGGGCCACCAGACATAGAGGAGGTGAAGGTGAAAATCTAGGGCAGGAGTCAGCAATTTTTTTTTCCCTAAAGATCCATATAGTAAAAACTTTACACTTCACAGCCATATGATCTCTGTCACAACTACTCAAATGTGACATGGTGGCACAAAAGCAGCTGTATATGTCTTATAGAGAGATACCATAGAATGTATATAGCTGTATATACTTATACAGATGGGTGACTCTGTGTGCCAATAAAATTTTATTTATAAAAACTGTAATTGACCAATTGGCTACAATTTATAGCCCTTTGGTCTAGGTTAACACCTGCAGGATTGAGTAAAAAACCTACATGCTGAACAGGGAGACCTCTAGCCCTCCTCCTCTGACCAATAATTAGGTTTATTCACCACACTGTACTTTCTCCCAGCCCTCATCTCCCACCCAAAATATGTAAGTAAGTTAGTAAATAAGGTATTATTCTCTCAAGAAACTAAAAACCTGAACAGCAAAGCTCTACATATGCTAATATATAATGTCATTTATTTAAAAAAAAAACAAAAAACACCAACTCGTCCAACAGAGAAGCTCATTACTTATTAAGCCCTATGAGCCTGACCCAGTAAGGCTGCAGTAGGTGGGGGTAGGGACTGGGGTTGGGCAAACTCTAGTTTTCACTCTAAAACCAGCCTCATTTTCAAATATGAACAGATAGCAAAAGGTCCTCTGACATTTGAAGGAAACTTCTAGCATAAAAGGCAGACACTGAAACAAACAAACAAGATAGACAACACAGGGATCAAGAGACAAATTCAGAGAAACTCTAATTCATATCTCCAGAGAGGCCCATTCATTTATTAAACACATGTTTACTGAGTGTTAATAGTGTGCCAAACATTTTTCTACATACAAGCAATATAGAAGTGACCAACATACATTAAAAAACATTTGACTTCATGAATCTTTCT
The DNA here is from genome assembly GCF_007474595.2 of Lynx canadensis. Classification (NCBI taxonomy): domain Eukaryota; kingdom Metazoa; phylum Chordata; class Mammalia; order Carnivora; family Felidae; genus Lynx; species Lynx canadensis. The sequence continues at coordinate 7,553,702 of NC_044316.2, forward strand.
TCTAGAGAGAAGATAAAAGAAAATAAAGAACACTTCTTTTTAAATTATAAAACAATAAGGATCTATTGATGATTAAAAATTTGCAGATAAATTTTTTAATTCAGTCAAAGTATTGGAAGATAAAATTAAAAATCTCTCTGAAAAATAAAAGAAATAATGAAATTAGAAGGAAAATGGGATAGAAAAGAAAATTAGAAAGTGGACCCAAAGGGTCTAACAACCAACAGATAGGAATTCCAAGAAGAGATAAAGAGGATATGAAAAAAAATTATCAAACCAGTAATACCCCAAATTCCTCATTGCTAAGTGACATGAGTCACCAAATCAAGAAGGCCGTCAAAGTACCCACACAATAAATGAAAATTACAAACATTAAGGTGCATTTCTGTGAAATTTGACAATTCCAGAGAAGACCCTAAGGGTTGCCAGAGAAGTAGAAAAATTCATATTTGAAGATTTTGGAATAAAAATCACATCAGATATCTCAAATGCAATAATGGAACAATGCCTTCATTTTTTTTTAATTGAAAATTATTTTCAGCTTAGGATTCCATACCCAGCCAAACTATCAGTCAAGTATAAGAGAACACAGACATTTCAGACACTCGAAAATCTAAAAAAAAAAGAAAATATTTTCTTTTGTACCATTTCTAAGAAAACTACTGGAAGATGTGGTACAGCAAAAGTGGGAAGTTAGGACAGAGAGGATTCAATATTTAAAAGAGAAATGAAGGCACTCCCAAGGCATTGATGAAAGAAAGATGCAGATTAGCATATGGCTGGCAAATGACTTAAAAATTCGAATCCCTGCTAGGGTATGTGGATGGATGGTTCCAGGAGAAATGTCCAGAAGTAAAAGAAAAGAAAATTATATATTATTTGACAGGTTCTTTTTCTCATGTGGAAATTTATGTTGAGAAACATTGTACCAAACTTTAGAAAATGTCAGAAGACAATCATAGACTCAAGGAAAACTTCACAAATAAAAAAAGCAATTGTTAACTCTATGCAAAATAAAAATGCATACAGGAGAGGGCGCCTGGGTGGCTCAGTTGGTTGAGTGTCCGACTTTGGCTCAGGTCATGATCTCATGGTTCGTGAGTTCTAGCCCCCCATCAGGCTCTCTGCTGTCAGCAGCATGGAGCCAGCTTCCGATCCTCTGTCCCCTTCTCTCTCTGCCCCTCCTCCACTTCTGCTCTCTGTCTCCCAAAAATAAATAAACCATTAAAAAACTCATACAGGAAAAGCAAAATACTCAGCTTGAAAGTAACAATATTGACATAGTTATAATGAAAACACTGAATATGGGCTTTATCATTTTTATTGAGGCATACTGTATGTGCAACAAGCTGTATCCCTTTAAACCGTATAACCTGATGAGTTTTTAACACATAACCCATGAAACTACCACCACGGTAAAAAAACATAATGCTGCCAAGACCACCAAAAGACTCCTCACACCTCCTATTCTTTCCATCCCTCTATCTACTCCCAAACCTAGGCAATGGCTTATCTGCTTCTGTCACGATAGATGAGTTTGCATTTGCTATTATTTTATGCAAATGGAATCATACCATATATACTCTTTCAACTCAGCTGTTCCACTCTTAAGTATGTAATAAAATGAAAACATGTGCCCACACAAAGACTTGTATGTAACCTTCATAGTAGTTTTATACACAATAACAAACAAAAAACTGGAAACAACCTAAGCATCCACCAACTGGAGAATGGATAAATAAAATATGGTGTGTCCATATAATGGAATACTATTCAGTAATAATAAAATTAACAACAAAATGTGATCAGTCGACTTACCAACCAGTCTTATTTATTCCATGCAAAGGCCTCCTGTGTTTTCTAGGTGCGTAATCATTTTATTAGCAAAATGTATTATTTTTGAATTCTTTTTTTATTTTTTAATTTAATTTTCTTTTTTAAAAATGTTTTATTTTTGAGAGAGAGAGAGCATGAGCAGGGGAAGGGCAGAGAGAGAGGGAGACAGGGGATCCAAAGTGGGCTCTGTGCTGACAGTAGAGGCCCAACATGGGGCTCAAATTCACAAACCCCGAGATCATGATCTGAGCCAAAGTTGGTCGCTTAACCAACTGAGCCACCCAGCTGCTCCTGAATTCTTTTTGTTAAATGTTTATACCATTTATTCCATTCCTTTCTTACTGACCTCATCTGAACATTCTATACAATGTGGAATAATAAGTTGATGGTAGGCATGCCTGTGTAATTCCTGAAATGGTTTACTATTTCTCTGTGCACAATATTTGCTGTTGGTTTTGGGGACATAGTCTTTATTACATTTATGACAGTCAAGTCCATTTCTTCTATTTATATTTCACTTAGATTTTTATTATAAATGAATCCCAAATGTCTTTTCACAGATCTATTGATATGATCAATGTTATCTGTCTTTGATTTATTCACGTAGTATAGCATATTAATGAATTTCTTAATATAGACCCTTGAATAAATTTTACCTGACCATTCTTTTGCTGTGTTGCAAGGTCCTATTTACCCTAGTATATAGTTAACATTTTTGTATCTACAGGGAAATGAATCCAAAGTTTCTTGTGCCATCTTTTTGGGATTTCATATTTATACTTTTTCTGGTTGCATGCAATGACTTGAGACAGTTTCTACCACTTTCCATGGCCTGGAGTTGTTTAACCATTGGCGTGATCACCTCTTCTGTTAAATGTTAGGCATGGCCCAGCTGTGATACTTTCTGCTCTCAATGTCTTTTCCAATGATACCTTTTTAATCACTTTCCCAACTTATTGGAGATTGGTCTATTCAAATTTTCTACCTCTCGAGTCAAAGTTGGTCAATTATACTGCATTAGGAAACCATCCTTTTTCCTAGGATTTCAAATGTATCACCATAGGAATTGGACGTAGACATTTTCATGAACCTTTTCATTTCTCCAGTATCTGTGATAATATCTTCTTATTTCTAATCTCATGTTTTTATTCTTGCTCTTTTTCTTCATAATCAGGCTCAAAAGGAATTGACTTCTTTTGTTGGTCATTTCAGAGATCCAGCTTTTGATTGTGTTTCTTTCTCTTTCCTGCCATTTGTTTCTATTTCAATATATATGTTTGTTGGACAAATGAATGATAGTCATCAGCAAATAGCTCAGTATTGGAGATCATTTGGGAGAAACTGCTGAGTGAGAGAGAAGAGGCCTCTAGAACACCACTGTCTAAGGGTTGGCCAGAAAAATGACAAAGGATCCAAAGAAGCAATGGGATTAGTAACAGAAAACCCAGGAAAGTACAAAGTCACAGAAGCCAAGATAAAAGTGTTTCTTCTTGTTGGGGGAGGGGGGCACCTCTGCATCCCTTTTTCTCAGTGGCCATTATAGTCTCTAGCATGGTGTCTATGAACTTGGTATGCAGATACATAAGAGATTCCAAAAGAGGTATTTGCCTGGTTTGTGTCCTTCTTCACTTCCACCTCTCATTCCTCCAGGCAAAGGGGTGTTCATGGGATTAGGATCCCTGGTTTCTGTCACTTAACGAGCCCTCTTAACCTTCTTCAATCTAAACCCATCAGTTATTCTGTGAAGAAGAAATCACTACATTTCCAACATGTGAATCACACTATTCTAAGGATGTAGGTATCATGCCTATTTTTTTTTAATGTTTTTTTTTTTTTTTTTTTTTTTTTATTTTTGGGACCGAGAGAGACAGAGCATGAACGGGGGAGGGGCAGAGAGAGAGGGAGACACAGAATCGGAAACAGGCTCCAGGCTCTGAGCCATCAACCCAGAGCCTGACGCGGGGCTCGAACTCACGGACGGCGAGATCGTGACCTGGCTGAAGTCGGACGCTTAACCGACTGCGCCACCCAGGCGCCCCAATGTTTATTTGTTTTTGAGAGAAAGAGAGATAGAGCGTGAGCAGGGGAGGGGCAGAGAGAGAGGGGGAGACACAGAATCCGAAGCAGGCTCCAGGCTCCGAGCTATCGGCACAGAGACTGACTCGGGGCTCAAACTCACAAATTGTGAGATCATGACCTAAGCTGAAGTTGGTCGCTTAACCAACTGAGCTACTCAGGCACCCCTCATGCCTAATTTTACTATGCTATTAAAATAATAATAATAATGTTTATTTTTGAGAGAGAGCATGCAAGTGGGGAGGGGCAGAGAGAAGCAGATACAGAATCCAAAGCAGGCTCCAAGCTCTTAGCTGGCAACCCAGAGCCCCACGCAGGGCTCGAACTCTTGAACTGCGAGATCATGACCTGAGCCAAAGTCAGACACTTAACCGATTGAGCCACCCAGGCACCCCCTTACTATGCTATTTTAAATGTTCAGGGCTTTTAAGAGGTCCTCATTAAATGGATTGACATGCATCAGTGTATAAAGTTAAGTGATACCTTTGAAAAATAAGAAGTTTGTTCCCCTTTCAGTTCGGTGGAAAAACTTGCAACTTCTGATGACAGTGTCTTATGATGATCACTTTAGTTCTGGGACACAATAAGCCCAGGGTCTCAAACTCTTGATCTGATTTTCCATGCCTTTTGAGAGGTAGTGCCGATAATTTTTAGTACTACTTAAACCCACTGGTTGAAATGGGACATACTGAAGTATGTGGCGAAAACTTTTCTCACCCTCTGTTTCAAGACAGGATGAGATCTCATGGTCCCGATGACGGGGGGTGGTGGGGGATCCATACCTAACACTGTACCAACTTGTCTTTCACTTAGGGAAAAGTGAAGAGTAAAATGTGAGATATAGATATATCTTCATCCCTTGTCTTTCCCGCTCTGTTTATCATTTGTTGAGGGACCACAACATCCTTGCATGGTTATAAATGTGCTCTGTGACTTTGATAATGTTATTATTATGATAGCAATACTTAATGGTAGAATCCAGTTACATTTCTTTGATTAAGCCAGTACACATTTACAAAGCATTGTCCAACCTATTTTTCCTTTAAACCAAGACAACAGAACTTAAGACTTCCAACCGTACAGTAAGACTTATGTAAACCAATGAATTGTAGAGTTTAAATGGGGGCAAGAGATGATCTAATCTCTTACAGAGTTTCTAATCAACCTCATACACACGTAACTTTTTCCCTTGTTAACAAACAGCCACTGAATGCAAACTGGTGCAGCCACTCTGGAGAACAGTATGGAGGTTCCTCAAAAAGTTAAAAATAGAACTACCCTGTGCCCAGGAATTGCACTACGAGGTGTTTACACAAAGGATACAAAAATACAGATTTGAAGGGGCACTTGCACCCTGATGTTTATATCAGCATTATTCACAACGCCAAACTATGAAAAGAGCCCAAATGTCCATCTACTGATGAATGGATACAGAAGATGTGGCATACGTATACAATGGAATATTACTCAACCATCAGAAAGAATGAAATCTTGCCATTTGCAACAATGTGGATGGAGTTAGAGTGTATTATGCTAGGCGAAATAAGTCAGTCAGAGAAAGACACAGGCCATATGATTTCATTTATATGTGGAATTTAAGAAGCAAAACAGATGAACATATGGGAAGGAGAAAGAGGGGGTGGGAAGCAAACCATAGGAGTCTCTTAATAACAGACAACAAACGGAGCATTGATGGAAGCAGGGAGGTGGGGGATGGGCTAAATGGGTGATAGGAATTAAGGAGGGTAGTCGTTGGGGTGAGCACTGTGTGTTATATGTAAGTGATGAATCCCTAAATTCTATCCTGAAACCCCATTATACTAAATGTTAACTAAGTAGAATTTAAATTAAATTTTGAAAAGACAAACAAACCAATAGCCACCATTCCAGATCCAAACTCCCCCCAATACAACATGTGCCCTCTGTTCAGCAATCTGGTCTGACATTGCCTCTTCTTGGCAACAAAAGGAACCAGGGTGGGAAAGACAGCCAAGTGCTTGTTTTCTTTTCCTTTTTTTACAATTTCCATCCCCTCTTAAGAAGAGTGTTCCCCATTCTGGTTCTGCTAACGTCTTCAGAAAACCACCCCAAATACTTCTCTCTTAAAGGAATTTTGTCCATCAGGACACTTGGTAGAATGTTACACCTGTTTTGGTAAGTTCTCCTGACTCTGAATTTACTTCTCACTTCTAAGTATCATCTAGATTTCCCCAAAAGAGTACTAATGTGGGTGTAATCATGGCACCCCAGTAACAGTAAGAACTTTTACTTCACTGGTTCTTATCATCACCTTAAATTATAATTTCTTTAGAGTCTTGCTACCCAAAGTGTGGTCCATGGACCAGTAGCATTAGCATCACCTGGGAGCTTCTGAGAAATTCAGAAGTTCAGGGGCACCTGGGTGACTCAGCCAGTTAGGCATCCAACTGTTGATTTCAGCTCAGGTCATGATCTCATGGTTCAATAAGGTTGTGAGATGGGGGTCTGGTTCCACGCTAACAGTGGGGACTCTGCTTGAAATTCTCTGTCCCTCTCTCTCTGCCCCTCTCCCATCTGTGCACATAATCTCTCTCTAAAATAAAGAAATTAAGAAAAAAAAAAAAGAAATTCAGAAGTTCACATCCCACCCCAGACCTACTAAATTAAAATCTTCAAGATCCCCTGGCGTAACCTAAAGTTTAAGAAGCACTTAGTTCTCTGCCAAGACCTCACCATTTATTCCAAGGAACGTCCACAAATAGCTCACAAATTGTCACGTCATCTACCACGTGGCACCTGCCATTCCTCTCTCTTCTGCTCTGTAAGCGCTCTTTGATGATATACACGTCTCAGTCTTCCCCTGCCTGTAAGGGGTCACGAAGGCACTTTGCCGCTGTGGCCTTTGTCCACTGGCAAGCCACCTGCTCCTGGCCAATGCTGCTTGTGTGTCACCACTCAGCTTCACATGCACTCACGCAGATGGGTAAGGGCTTGTAGAATTCAAAGCATCACTTGCCCTCTGGGGCATCAAAGCAGCTCTGTATTCCCAGCATAACAAGGGAGAATGCTTCTCACCCCATTTATTACATAAACGGGGAAGCAATGCTTATCCCTGCAAGTTTTTAGTGAAAATACCTTTCAGATTTTATTTGCATCTCACCTTCTCCCTCAGATTGGGACATGAATCCAAGTTCTATTAAGGAGTTGTAGTAGTGGGATGCCACTTACAACAAGACCAAGTGAAAGGCATTAGAATTCATTCGCTCAGTCATTACCTTATGTATTCATTTATCCATTCAAAAAAGATTTCCCGAATGCCCATGATATGTCAGGCATTATAGTAGAGCCTGGGGATACGGCATCTTCCCTTCCGGTATACTTTACAATTGGGTCAAACCCTGTGTGTCCCCTGCCAGCCATCTTCTTAAGCAGTATTTTTTAAAAACTGTAACATTTTAAGACCATATGACAGTGTCTCTCAGAACATGGTCCGCTATATGAGATCACTGAGTTTTTTAAATTTACTTCAAGAAACACTTAAAAATTCCCAGAGCAGAATCACCAGGGATGCTTGAAATACAGATTCCTGGCCTGAACCCCGAAACCCTCATTCTGAGTCTGGGTAGTACGCAGAACGCTGTAGGATGTATCCTAGATGTTGTAAACATGTGATCAACAATGATAATCCATTGGTGATTCTGAAGCGCGTGGGGGTCAAGCAGGCTTTTACGTCTGCATTGGTTTACATATTCAGCATCTGCAGAAATTTGATCTTGAATAAAGACTGCTTCAAGGAAGACTTGGGTACTAACTGCTCTAAAGCACCCAACACAAGAATGCAGTGGGGGGCGAGGTAAGAAATGAGGACAAATCACCAAATCTTTAGGAAAGTAAAGTCAAACAGTCATGGAGGCAAGTGGGATGTGGGCACAAGGTTCCTACAGAAGTGAGGCCAAGTGAGGAAAGCAAAAGTCGGTTTGTGTGGCCCTCTGGGATCAGTGTCCAAAGGCCTTAAGCAAGTAGCAAGTTCAGAGAATTTTGGAAGCCTTTCATGAGTGGTCCAGAAAGAGCTGCAAAGGCTTTGTTAGGGTCCCGTGCGTCCTTTGGAGGACATTCTGCTCCATAACATGCTTCTGCTGCCCTTAAGATTTCTGCCTGAGCTGAGATTTCTGTCTGAGCTGAGAACAGGAGCATCGAGGGGAACCTGTAAGCTGGCGTCTTTCCTGCTCTGGGTCTTCCATCAGCCTCCATGGACCCAATAGATGTTCAGGTGCAGGGATAATTCCACATTCATCGATTAGAATAAGAAATAAGAACTGGTCAGCATCCTTTGCAGAAGTAGAGTAACACGGATGAAGCAGTATTTGTGGTCTCGTTCCATACGTGATTCTTTCAGGAAACAAAGGACCACCTTCAAAGAATTGGGGAGAGTCTTTGCATCTCACAGAGAGACTTCCTGTCTATAGGGAAGGGATGGAGAAAATGGCTGTGATCACTGCCAACTGCAGACCATCTGTGAGGGGAAGAGACGCTGCCAGGCAGGAGGTGGCCCCCTTGCAGACAGCTCGAGGAAGAGCCAGGGGTCTGTTTAGTAACGGCTCCCTTGGAGAAACCATTTTCATGGACACTTCTCAGGGACCAGATCTGGAATCCAGGGCCACTTTATGAGGTGCTACTATAAGGTAATGAATCGATTCTTACCCAACGTTCCAGAATTTACAGAAGCGAGTGTGGAAAATCCCTCTTTTGCAAATTCCTCCAGAGCCTGAGGCAGATCTTAATCCTCTGCATGGGATTTGAGGTTTGGCAACAGGCAATGGACAATCGGAGCCAACAAGGGAGAATCAGGTCAGTGCCTAGGTGCAGTGTTGGTGCCACAGAATGATGAGGTTTCCCTGTAATAAGGATGGATCGCTTTCATGGGAAATCGAAGTAAATTCAAAAATAACAGACTGATTTCCTGTGTGACTCAAATTGCAGGTAATACACCAAGATGAAAAAAGATGGCCGACAGCAATGGCAGCACTGTTAGAAGTCACATAGAGCTGTCCATGGTCATGTGACTACGGGAAATAACCGTCACTACAAATGCTGGTATTTTACTGACTTTATTTTAATCTAATTTAATTTAATTTAATTTATTTATTTTGAGAGGGGGGCAGGGGGAGAGATGGGGAGAGAGAGAATCTCAAGCACGCTCCGCGCTGTCAGCGCAGACCCCGACTCAGGGCTCGAACTCACGAACCATGAGACCATGACCTGAGCCGAAAGTGAAAGTCGGACATTTAATGGACTGAGCCATCCAGGTGCCCCAGGCATTTTATTTTAAAAGGTCTTAGTAGAGTCCTGAAGCAAATGCCCTGTCCAGAGACTTATGCCACCAGGAGGCACCACCACCCAGAATGCCCACGGTCCTGGGGCTTCTAAATCCTCAGTGGTTCTTTGCTGCCCCAACCAGCTCAAAGCATAACCTGGCCTCCCACCAGGGTCCCAGCATGGCCCTGATGCTGCAGACAGCTCTAAGGACTGGAAGGAACCAGGCATCAGACCGTCTTCCTCAGGTGTGGAGGCTTCTTCCAGTGTAACCACGGAGCAGGAAAATGGATATTCACAGCCATAAGAAAGGACTACACAGTGCCAACGACCACCTTCCTGGTCCCTCTGGTCAGAGAAGGCTCTCACCGTCAAGTTGGACCCTTGACTCATGAGTGCAAAGTTGGTAATGGCCTCATCACCTCTCCAGGGTAAAATGTCAATCCACTCGCATGGCACCCACGATCCCTGCCCAACTGCTTCCCTAACGTGGTCACCTGCCACGTCTCCACACTTTATGCTCCAGCCATCCTGAGCCACCTACAGTTTTTCTCTGCACACTTTACCCTGCAGTCATGCTGAGCTACCTACGGTTTCCCTGTAAATCTGATCCTCTTTCCTTCATAATTTTGCCTGTAGTCCTCTCTTCCTCTACCCTGGGGATATTCAGAGGCATATTGCCTTCTTGTTACCAGCTGTGTGGCTATAAGGAGAGGGAAGTTGAGATGATTTCTATGTCGGGATCAGATTGGGGGACAGCACCAGTACCTAGATACCATTGGACAGACTTTGTCCTGGTCTTACTTCCACCTGAACTCACCGCAAAAACCCATCATAGAATGGCTCCTCTGCCCACTCTCTCCACGTGAGGTCTGGGAGCTCACCAGGTTCTGGCCAAAGTTCTAAATCTAAGAAGATCCTTACGGACAATTCACCAAGAAAGCAAACTGGATTGATCTCACTGTGCTTGTGGATCTTAAGACTGGTTATATTTCAAAATCAGTCGGGGAAATTTTTTTTTAAATATAAAGTCAATGAGATCAGAATGTCTGAAGCTGAGCCTGAACATCGATGACGTTTTCAAAGCTCCGAGGGGGATTCCAACGTGTGGGCCATACTGATAACCGCTATACCATTTCCTCAACTTCCTTCTGCCCTGGCTCCTTTTCTCAATTTTCTTTGCCTCAGCACCTTCCATCCACCTCTCTCATCTATGGCAGAAACTGGCTCACCCATCACAATTGCCCAGTGGAAATGGAACAAGGGATTGAACTTACACTACAGTTAGGATTCTAGGCTCTAGAAACACATTTTCTCACAGTCTGTAAGGCATATAATCTGGTTTCTCACTACTTGGTTGATTTATCTCCTTTGGAAGGAATTGACTCTGACTCAATAGAAATCCTGATTAGACCAACAGATACCAGGAAGGGCACAGGAAGCCAGGTCACCAAGAGCTAATGGAGCAGATTAGAGTGGCTGGAAAAAAAAAAAAAAAAACAACAACAAAAAACAACCCAGATCCAGAATGTAGATGAAAAGACTTGTAGATGAGCAAGGATTCTGGATAGACAGAATGACTGTATTAAACCCAAATGCTGGGAGGAGAGGAGACAGAGCAATCAGAGGTCACAAGACCAGAAGGAGAAAGCAGAAAGGTAGGCTCACCAGCTGGATGTTGAGAGATGGGGATTAACTGAGAAAAAGATTCAAGAGGATGTTGTAGGATGATGGAAATATTCTCTGTCTTGATGGTGGGTGACGGTTGTGTAGGTGTATTCATTTGTCAAAACTCATCGAGTGGGGTGCATTTTATAGTATGCCAATAAATTGATATAAATTCTAATTCATCAATAAATTGAATATAGTGTTTTTAAAATTAAGGAAGAATGGGTCAGGAAGTTTTGAATAGAAGAGAAGGGCCAGAGCGCTGGCCAAGCCTGGGCTGGGATGCCCTCAGTGTCATCTCACAGGCTTTGACCATGGGGGCCACAGACCAAAATCAAAGGCAACAGTGCTCCTTCATCTGAGAGTTGCATAATGTTGAGTGTCAGAGCTCAATTCCTTTCCTGAAGTATATTCCATGAAACACTAATTTCATGAGTTATTCCCTGAATAAAAGGAATCTGAAGTCAAATAAATTTTGGAAATGTTCATAATTTGTCCATCTCTTGGATGATCACGAGATCCATTAGACCAGTTCTGTCCAAGAGAATTATAGTGTGAGTTACATTTGTAATTTAAAAGTTTCAGAACACCACCTTTAAAAAATACACTTAAGTTTAATAATATTTTTATGTCACCCAATATATCAAAAATATGAATATTCCAACACACAATTATTATAAAAATTAATGAGATACTTTACATTCCATTTTTTTCACACGAAATCTGTAAAATCTGGCGTGTATTTTAACTGACAGCACATCTCAATACAAAGGAGCCATATTTCGAGTGCTCAATAGCCACATGTGTCTAGTGGCTGCCATATTGAATAGCACAGCCTTAGAATATTAAAGGCTCTGATGGCCCAACAGTAAAGAAACATCTTCAACTTGGTTTAACCCTGGGTTTCCAAAGCTAATTTGACTCCCTCCCTCCCTCCTTTCTTTGTTTCTTCCTTCCTTCCTTCTCTTTATTTCTTCCTTCCTTCTCTTTCTTTCTTTCCTTCCTTTTCTTTCTTTCTTTCTTTCTTTCTTTCTTTCTTTCTTTCTTTCTTTCTTTCTTTCTTTCTTTCTTTCTTTCTTTCTTTCTCAGTTCCATCTATTAGCATCTACTCCACAGGAACACACTTTACAAATGTCAACATAGTTCAGAGATCTGCAGGTAGTGTTCCAAAAGTTAGATATCGCCTACAGACATGTTTTGATCAGTCAATACAATGCTTGTAAGTAATTTAAGCTGGCTTTTAAAACCTGGGGGATTTCACATTCAAATCTGGATTTCTAACTTCTCTACAAATGAAGACACCTGATATCATCGAGTCTGTATTCCTTCATGGCTACTAGAGGTTAAAGCTGAGTGCCGGCTGCTCTCATTGGAAAACAAGCAAGCTGGAATGGGTTTCAAGGCGCACACAACAGGGCATGTTTTGCTGTTCTGAACCATCCATACTGCTTCCGAAACGTACTCGTCTGTGTCCACCTTGGGCACCCCATCCAGGTGAGCGACCTGCTTAGTCTGTAGGCGTTTGAGTGTCTAATCCCTGGTCAAGCTCAGTCACCTCACGTCTCAGATAAATAAGTTCAGGTCCCCCAAACTAGAAGGTCATGAGGCTAAACTTATTTTGCTAGTTATGGAGAGATCAAGAACTATCCCCCGTTTTTCCTGACCATTCCCCCATGCTCTCTGATGCTTCTATTAAGATTCCTTCATTTGCTTCTGCTTCTTCTCCTGCTATACCTCAAAAGACTCACAGAAACCTGTGAGCCACAGACTTGTGAACTCTTCACGATTAATTACGCTTTTTAAGCTAAAGATGGATGATGGAAATATTCTCTGTCTTGACTGTCTGACACAACATGGATCGTCACTCATGGCTAACAAGATGCTGACTTGAAACAAATCAAGGGATGATAGAGCCTTTGTGGAGGTCAAAATATCGCCAGGTAGTACTGGAGATATTACCAAATTCCTTAGATAACCATTGGGTCTTCTTGTTTGGACTTAATCAAAACATCATGTCTGCTGTTAAGAATGGACATCAAGAATCTCTGAACAGAATCCCAACACAAGGAGACCGCCCTGGGCAGAATGCCAGAGCTGGCCTGATTTTACTACTCCCAGAGGGAAATGCGTTCCTCCCAGCCTTGATTCAGATCTATGGCTGATGCTTATCTTGGGGCCAAGGCCAATACCATCTTTTTTCTTTATTACAACAGTTAATTTCCCCAGAGTTTCAGCTACTTTTAATAAGAGAATATTTATCCAAGAATGTGGATAGATGTGTGTTGGAGAATGTATGGGCGCTCACATACCCATTTTAATGCAAAGTTAATTAACCTTGAACATGGCAGACTTCTTTCTTATGTCTTTTTTGACTCCTGCTTAGTGGAAAGTTAAGAAGTGACCTGTAGAGGGGCGCCTGGGTGGCTTAGCAGGTTGGGCGTCCGACTTCAGCTCAGGTCATGATCTCACGGTCTGTGAGTTCGAGCCCCGTGTCCGGCTCTGTGCTGACAGCTCAGAGCCTGGAGCCTGCTTTGGATTCTGTGTCTCCCTCTCTCTCTGCCCCTCCCCTGCTCATGCGCCGTCTCTGTCTCAAAAATAAATAAAAACATTAATAAAAACAAAAAGTGACCTGTAGAATAGAATGGATAAAAGAGCCTGGAGTTTTTTTGTTTTTTTAAAAGGTACACTCATAGCTACCCTGCACTAGCCTAGAAAGACAATGAACAAGAAGCAGAGAACCCTTAATCCGAAATGGTCTTTCTCTGTGTCTGATGGACTTGTTAGCTTACTGTGTGTTGGGAGCTAAGTAGAGAGATTTAAGTAGGAGATGATCACCATATTTCCCAGGGAAGACTTTTGATCTTTCCAAGAAGGGACCTTATTTCTTCAATTCCTTGTTACAACCCAGATCACGAGCAAGAAATGGATTAGTAACCCAGTTGAGGAAACGATGGAGGAAAGTACAACAGAAATCCTTAGATTGGTCCGGGGAGATGCCTTCCAACCACCGTGCCTCCCCTCAGCTGTGGTTGACCTCACGTGCATTTCCACAGGCGCAATAAGTTTGAGAAGAGCCATGTTTCTGTCTCCACCCTGTGTTCTCCCGGGGCATCTAGCAGTTTTCCACTTGCTGGTTGTGTTTGCCTGGTTTCCCCAGAAAGCAGAGCCCAGAGCAAAGGCTCATGTCCTCTAGTCAAGTAGGCAGGACAACACCAAGAGAAAGGAGTGAGTGAGGGGAAAAAGGGAGAAGCAGAGCCAATGGGAGGGAGTGTCATCAGGTTGGTCATCACTTGGTATCGGGTGAGACTTAGAATCAGGCGTTCTTTTTGTAGGACAAGAGGCTTATACATAGGCAACTGCTTCTAAAAAGGGAGAGAAAGAATTTTCCTATTTGGTCCATTTGATCAATTTCAGTAAAGACGTCCAAGGACAAGAGAAAAAGGTGCCAAGCCCCATCACCTCCCCTTTGTTTTAATTTTTTTAACATTTATTATTGAGAGACAGAGAGACACAAAGTGTGAGCAGGGGATGGGTAGAGAGAGGGAGAGACACAGAATCCGAAGCAGGCTCCAGGCTCCGAGCTGACGCGGGGCTCGAACTCACCATCTGCGAGATCATGACCTGAGCTGCAGTCAGTCGCCTAACCAACTGAGCCGCCCAGGCGCCCCTCACCTCTCCTTTTTATAGTGACACGCTAGACTGTGTACACGAGACTTGTGAAAGAGGTCGCCCGAACTTCATACGCCTGCATCATCCCATTACCTGCCCCGAGGTTATTAACGGGAGGCTCAGAAGATTAAGGAGGAAGATGAAGGTATAAAGCTTTCTTTCGAGAGGGCAACCTTTCTGTTCTCTTACCCAAGGGGGAGAGAAATAAAATGCTCCCCCCTCCCCTTAAGCCATGATAGGAACTTCAGGAGAAAAACTCAGAGACTTGACATTTTCCCATGAAATTTGGGGCCACAGGGACTGGTGGATGCCTCACACCCGAAGAAAACATAGTGGGAAGATCCCGGTGACGGCAGCTGCATTAGGTATCGTCTGGCATCTTAGAGTTTGCTAAGGATGCATCCAGGTTGCTTTGGGTCACATGAGCTCCTTCTGAAAGGGAGCCGGCCAGAGTCATTTTCAAATGGACCGTGCCCAAGGAACCTAGAGGAGCAAGGGGACCCCGATAGAGGTGAACCAACAAATAGCCAGGAGATGAAGGAGTCTTCGTGGTCAGGTAAATAGTTCACCAGTCAAGGAAACTGCAGGTAGCAGACCTCACCAGCAGGCAGGGATTCGAAAGAAACCCTCCCAAGCCCCACAACACAAGAAAGAAGCCAAAATGCTCATCATGACGCAGCAGGCAAGTGCCAACGCCTGATAAAACAGCATCACCCACGTGAGAATGCAGCCTTCCCAAAGCTCAGGACAGCCACCCTGGCTAGCCAACGCAAGACGAGGGAGTGAGAGGATGTGGGGAAGAAGCCGGACGTGTCTCCCCTCCCGCTGCGGACTTCTGAGCCCATCTGGGTGCGAGCAGAGGGAGGGGAGAACTTTTCAATTGAATAAGAGCCCAGAGTTTTGATGGACTGGCCTGGGTTGCATTACCATCATCGCCCGAAGAAAAGTAGCCAGCAAAGCTCTGGGAACTTTCTGGGATTTCATCCAGAGGCAGAGCAAACTATGCGAACAGAATGGGTTGGGTTGGAAGAGGCAGTGGTAGGAAATTGGTCTCTGGGTGTGCCCGGCAGAGCAATGGAACAGCGACAGTGTTCGAAAGGACGGCATTCGGGAGGGCCCTTCAAAGCTATCATGCATCCTATCTTGTCGAGTAGATGCCAAGGCAGAAACTAGACGTCATGTAATCTCATCGATTCCTTCGTTTGCACAAAAATTAACTTAATAAAATATCACAGGAGAGTGGGCATGTGAGGCGTTCCTGGAATGAACCTTGTTCCGTTTTCTCCACCCCTCTGTTGGCCTTGCCCCACCCCACCTGGCAAATAAACTCTGCCGACAGCAAAGATAACAGAGGTGAAATTTCTAGGTCAAAACCAAACAAACCAAACAAACCAACACCCTATTCTTTACTGCGAGACAAAAGTTGTGAGAGAATAGATGAGAACCAATACTGCCAAGTTTAAAAAACAAACTTCAGAGGTGCCTGAGTGGCTCAGCCAGTTAAGCGTCCAACTTCGGCTCAGGTCATGATCTCGCGGTTCGTGGGTTCGAGCCCTGTGTCGGGCTCTGTGCTGACAGCTCAGAGCCTGGAGCCTGCTTTGGACTCTGTGTGTGTCTCTCTCTCTGCCCCTTCCCCACTCATGCTCTGTCTCTCTCAAAAATAAATAAACATTAAAAAAAAAAAAAAAAGGAGGGAGGAGAAGAAGGATGCCTACAATATTCCGGGGCACGTAAAGGAAGGCGGATACGCTGGCTCTCAGCTGTTATTGGAAAATGGCAGCCCTGGGCACAGAAAATAAAAAAGGAGGTAGACAGTCTATTTAAATATGAGAAATTCAAAATGGCCCCGAGGTGTCCATGGACTGGGAATGGAATGGCATGAGGGGGAACTCAAACTTCTTGGAGGGAGAGAAAGTGGCCGAAAGGTTGCCTGGACCAGCCCCGGGGGGTTGCCTGGTTAAATGAAAGGAAACGCGTCAGAGTGATGTCCTGGGCTCCTTGCCAGATATGAGGCTGCATCAGTACAGAAGCATCCGTGCCAAACCTTTCCACTGCAATTGGGTGTGCCACCCCCCCAGAGCCACCCAGGGTCCCTCCTCTGCCAAATGGAGAAAAAGACCCCACAAGGGCAACAGCTGCTGACAGTAGAGGGGGGCGTCTCAAGAGACTTCGAACAGGACACCTCTCCTCCCAGACTCAACACCTGGCTGAGGCTGTCGCTTTCACGATCAGCAAGAGTGGAGAGGAGGGAAAGAAACTCAGATAAAGAGCTCTGAATGGACCGAGCTAGAAATCAACAGACCAGAGGCTAGAATGAACTAAATTATCTGTAGGCGGTAAGTGGTGGATCAAAGCAGAGAGAAGACAGAGTTCTAGAAAAGAAGTTCCCTTTCTTTCTTTCTTTCTTTCTTTCTTTCTTTCAGTTTATTTATTTTGAGATGCTGGGGCGGGGAGAGCAGAAAGAGGGAGAGAGTGAATCCCAACCGGGCTCCTCACTGCCAGCGCAGAGCCCGACGTGGGGCTCGAACCCGTGAACGGTGAGATCGTGACCTGAGCGGAAATCAAGAGCTGGATGATTAACCGACTGAGCCACCCAGGCACCCCACAAAGTTCTATTTCTAAGATTCAGGCTGCGTTTTATGGACTCTCATAGCTGTGAAATGATGCACCTTAAGAGAATACAAGGTCTTGCTTTATCCTCTTACGTGGCGGCAGAGGGAGGGAAATATGGTGGGATAGAATAGACACGTCCTGGTTTCTGTCTTTTCTTTCCCTGATTACAACAGTAAGGAGACAAAAGACAGATTAAGCCACTTAGAAAATAGTTCTTTGGGGATTCTCTCTCTCTCTCTGCCCCTCCTCCCCCTCAAAATAAATAAACATTAAAAAAATTCTCTGTGGCGTCTGTTTTTTTTCTATTCGGATAAAAATGTCTTCATTTCCCATTCCCTGCTCTTCCATAACTTCCTAAATATCAAAAGAGTTTGCATCGGGGCGCCTGGGTGGCGCAGTCGGTTAAGCGTCCGACTTCAGCCAGGTCACGATCTCGCGGTCCGGGAGTTCGAGCCCCGCGTCGGGCTCTGGGCTGATGGCTCAGAGCCTGGAGCCTGTTTCCGATTCTGTGTCTCCCTCTCTCTCTGCCCCTCGCCCGTTCATGCTCTGTCTCTCTCTGTCCCAAAAATAAATAAACGTTGAAAAAAAAAATTAAAAAAAAAAAAGAGTTTGCATCAATTTGCTTAACGTTACACGTTAAAGAAGTCTCTGGCAGGACCCGTGTTCTATAAGGAGCCGTGCTTTCCTTTCTCTGGATATTTAAGCAGAATAAATCCATTAACGAATAAAAATACACAGTGGCCTTAAAATTCCTGCCTTATGAAATTGAGGCTGTCAGTCCCAGCTTCCTTGTATTTAAAGAAGTAGCTGGACCACACCAGTATGAAAATGAAGCATCCTGACAGCTCCTTGAGGTTAACGGTGAGGAACCACCTGTATTTAACATTCTGGCTTCTACTCCATTAACGTGCCTGCCTCGGTCTTCTTGATCTGCCAGGGACAAATGGAATGAAAATCCATATCCTCCCCCAAAAGCATTGATGAGATTTTATCCGCTCTCACATCGCAAAGGAATGTCAGATCACTTTACAGCAAGGCTTCCCCTAACAAATTGCAGGTTGTCGCTATATAAAGCCACGTCGAATGAAATCAAGAGCTGAGATGGGTGCCACCTCATTTTGTTTCCCCCCTTCCCTGCAGCATACATTTCATGTTTGCCTTAGTGCATTCAGATGCCAAGAAGATAAGTACTTTAGCAATCCAGACAGAAGTCTGTGGGGGCCCTCGTGAATAGCTTCAGTGCATTCCCTTGTGTTGCGAATTCCAGCTTTCGGATCTTTCCAAGAAGTCCCTCTCTCTCCCTTGGCGGTGAACGAACCTGCCAGGAGTCTCTCCCCATATCCCCGGCCCTGACTTGGGCTCAGCTTTACTGAGACACGGGCGCCACCCTGGAGTGTCTACCCTGCCTGCAAGCATGCGCTCTGAGCTTTCCCCCCTCCCACATGCCCAGAGGGACGCGCGAGTAAATGGCAGCTTCCGCTGTCGGAATGAAATGGCTCTCCCTCAGCTACCTTGGTTAGGCTGGTCCTGTGGCACTCACAGTGGAAAACCCGCTTCCCTAGGCCCTTCCAGGTCTCCATGGCCATTCGTGTTTCAGCTGCTTTTTTGAACTTGATTTTGAACTTCCCAGAGCCACACCAGCTGCCTTACCGCCTTACTCCTTCCCCGTCACCTGTCAGACTCATAGTATCTGCAGACCACCCTTGGCTGGAGATGTTCCTAGCCTTAGGTCCATCCCTACCATTATGCCCTCATCATGTAAAGTCAGGACATCAGGGGCATGCGCCCTGGGTTTTGAGTGTGCACTTTGCGTGTTAGAACAGGGGCCAGTGAATGCTTCCTATAGAGGACCAGAGAGTAAATCACGGGCCACGGAGCTCCTGCCACAACCACAGTTCCGCCATGGTCCTGTGTATCAGTCAGGGTTCTCCGGAGAAACAGAAGCAGCGGAATCTATATGCCTATCTGTCTGTCTATCTGGCATCTGTCTATCTAGAGATATAGAGATATCTAGAGGAGATGTGTTATGGGAATTGGCTCATGTGTTTCGGGAGGCCAAGCAGGCCCACAGTCTACCGTCTGCAAACTGGAGGTATAATTCGGTCTGAGTCCTAAGGCCCGGGAACCAGGAGCTCCGATGCCTGAAGGCTGGGGAACATGGACATTCTAGCTCAAGAGGAAAAGAGGGAATTCACCTTTCCTTTACCTTTTTATTGCATTCTGGCCCCCCAAAAGATTGGATGGGCTCTGCCCACATGAGCGAAGCTGATCTTTTGCTCAGTCTGCTGAAGCAAACATCAATCTCTCCCAGAAACACCCTCACAGACACCCCCCCAAACTACTATTTTATCAGCTATCTGGGCATCTCTCAGCCCAGTCAAGTTGATACGTAAAATTAGCCATCACCTCCTGCATAAAAAGCCCTATGCAGTGTATGTATGCAAGAGAGCCTGGCTGTGTTCTTTAAAAAAAAAAAAATCTATTGGTGGACAACTAAAATTTGAATTTCTTCTGAAGTTTACAAGTCACAAACGATAGTCTTCTTTTCATTTTTTATTAAAAACCATTTAAACAGGTAAAAGCTATTCTTAGCTCAAGAGCCAGGTGGAAGCAGGTCGTGGGCCAGATGTGGCCCGTGGGACTTAGTCTGCAGACCGCATGCTCGAGATTTCAAATAAGCCTCCTACATGGGAGCTGGCACAAAGTGGGAACTCAAAGAAAATAAAAAGTTACTTTTGAGTGAATTAACTGAGGAATGAATGAAATCGCTATGAAAAATATGTGACTGATTCCCAAGGAACTCGGAAGATGCCTTTGGTCATGTTTCTTTTTAATTGGAGTCCAACGTCCCGTTTCTGGATTCCCCTGCATTCGGTCTCCAACCTCATGCTCCACTCACCCATTCAACAAATGTTTTAATGAACACCTACTATGGTATGGCCAGGCCTGGTGTCAGCCACTGAGGAGTGAAGAATGAATGAGACAGACCTGCCCTCTCGGAGCTCAAGCCCCCAGAAGGGCCTTTAGTGAGTGGACAAAGAATTTCACCCCTTTGTGAAATGCCTACGAGTCAGTACAGGCTATTCTGGGATCACAAGGCATGGTACCAGTCAAGACGGGAGTCAGTCTTCCTTAAAAGTTGGAAGGCCGCGTGATGTGGAGCAGGTAGACCCTTTGACCTCTACCAAAACAGGACCGCCTTGCCTTCTGGTCAGTCAGTCCCAGCCCATGTCAGGCAGAAGCAGATTCTGAGATTTTCTACAGGATCGAGCCCAAAGAGCTTGTTATGGATTGAATGTGCGTCTCCCCCAAAATGTATACGTTGAAATACCAGTCCCCAGTTGGATGGTGCTTGGAGGTGGGCCTCTGGGGGTCATCAGGGCGTGTGAGTGGAGCCCTCAAGAATGCCCTTTATTAGAAGATAACAGGAGAGAGAGAATTGTTCTCTTGGCCATGTGAGGATACAACGAGAAGACGGCCATCTAGCAACCGGGAAGGAGACACTGAATCTGTTGGCACCTCCACCTTGGACTTCCCAGCCTCCAGACTGTAAGAATTAAATGTTTGTTGTCTGAGCCCCTCAGCCTGTCGTATTCTGTTAGAGCACCCCAAACCGACCAAGACAGGGCTCACCTAACATTCAGAACACCTCTCTGAAGTTCTCTGGGAAGCCCTCTGAACATTAATTTGGACGTTTGTCGGTAATAAATTCCAAGAATCCGAGATAAGTTTCAATCTTGAAACACATGTAAAATATTTTCATCGAACAAAGAAACACCAAGCCCCGGCGGCCATGTGTTTTTATGAAAAGATACGGCAAGGTTCTCAAAATGGATGTTTCTTGCACGTCCCTTAGATAAAAGCTAGGGAAATAACATTAAATCTTAACGGAATAGAAGTGTTTCTGAAGGGGACTAAGATAATCCGCACCAGACACATGGCTTTCTGAAGAGCTAACTCAATACCAGGCTTGAGCTCAAAGAATGTAGATGAATGGATGTTTAACATGAGCCCTCAGTGCCTGCTTTTACACACATCAAATGTCTCCAGCCGGCTTCTGGCAAGTGCTGAATTGTAGCAAATTCATGATGGGTTTCTCTGATGCGTTCCTGAAGTGTCAGAGGATCCTGCTTTAATCATTGAAAGGCACAGCCAGACTTCCAGGAAGGTGGAGAAAGCCTTACACAGTGTGATGGGAGAGGCAGGAAGGCCCGCTACGCCAAACCATCTGCGCATTTCCAGGTGCCACAGGGCTGAAAGCCCTCCATTACGGCAAAACTGATCACATCGCTGCCCCCGCCCAGCTTTGTTCAGGGACTCCCCATCAACTTCCAAATAAAATCCACATCCCTTGGAGTGATATAAAGGGATCTTCCCAAGGAAAAAAAAGAAAAAAAAACACAACAAAACCTAAGTTAGATCTCTACCTCATGCTTTAAACCAAAATACTTTCCAGATGGGTCGGAGAGTTAAATGGAAGAAATAAAACCTAAGAAGAACCTGAGAAAAATAAAATACAGAGAAGTGAGCATTCTCTGATCTGGGGATTGTAAAGGGTTACAAAACATGCAAGCAAAAAAAGAAGAAAAAAAAAAGATGGATAGATTGAACCACATAAAAATTTGAAAGGTATACACTGTATATACATATGTATCACAGAAGTGAAACTGATGAAATCCTGAGGCAAAAGTGGCGAATAGGAGAAAATATTTCACTATATGACGAAGAGTTAATATTTTAAAATGCAAGTAGCACTTCGCAAAGAAATGACGGGGGAAGAAAGATAAATATGGCAACAGAACAAAATGGGCACAAGGCATGAACAAAAGAAGAAAGAGAAATTTATGCAATAAATCTTTATGCGTACTCTAGGCCAGACCCTATGTCCGTCAATATGAAAAAGGGTTGTGGGTGGAGGGTGATGAGGTCTGTCCAGCCAACATAGCCTAGACCCTGGGAATGTCAGGTGCCTGGGCTCTGGCTGAGTCCCTCTCTAGACTTCTCTCCCAAAGGTAGTTGTCTCTCCCAAGATGGCGTCCTTCCCCTGGAAGAGCCCACACCCAGTGACTGGTAGAAGGAGGGGCTACAAAGGATAGACCCCTCTCCCTTGCTTCAAGTTAAGACAACTCCAAAGGCAACCCAGCTTATGGGTCAGCCTCTCTTCTGCCCAGTCCTGTTCCATTCGCTCTCTTTCAGGTGGTGTCCCAAGGATTGCTCCCCAACAGACACACGACAGCTAGCCTATCTCAGGTCTGTTTCCAGGGGACCTGACCCAAGACAGGTGTTCAGCTTAACCAGTAGTCAAAGAAACGCAAATGGAAGGAATGATGTGTCTTTTTGCGTATCAAGTTACAAAAGATATTTCTTGAATGAGGATACCCAATGTTTCCTAAGACAACAGGACACAAATTGGAATCATTTTTCTACAGCATAATTTAACAGATGTGTCAGATTCATGAATACACACAACCTACAATCCATCTAATTCTAAAGATTTGGTCTTGTGGAAATATTTATAAAGAAGGTGACTTTCGTTTTAGGCATGTTGAGTGCGGAGGGAAAACACCCAGTAAGAATCTAAATGGCCGTGGGGCGCCTGGGTGGCGCAGTCGGTTAAGCGTCCGACTTCAGCCAGGTCACGATCTCGCGGTCCGGGAGTTCGAGCCCCGCGTCAGGCTCTGGGCTGATGGCTCGGAGCCTGGAGCCTGTTTCCGATTCTGTGTCTCCCTCTCTCTCTGCCCCTCCCCGTTCATGCTCTGTCTCTCTCTGTCCCAAAATAAATAAAAAGCGTTGAAAAAAAAAATTAAAAAAAAAAAAAAAAAAAGAATCTAAATGGCCGAGCGAGGGGGAATTATTTAATAAAGTATTAAACATACCTACTATGCAGCCCTTACAAATCATCTTATAGAATATTAGCGGCATGGGGATATATTCCCTAGACTTGAAGCTTAATAAATGGTGGACAAAATCGCACGTATATTACCAGGTCACTTTTTATAATTTACCTCTTGCATGGAGGAGGTGCCTTAAATTGCTGTTGTCATTGGGGTCACAAGGTGGGGAATTTAAAACTTAAAAGAATTTACATACCTGGTGGGGCGCTGGGAGGGAGACAGGTAGCCTCTCCATTGTGCCACTGTCCCCACTACTATTATTTGCCTTTTTTTTTTTTTCATGTCCTATGTCTGGAAGGCATTGAGTTTGTGACTCATTTAAAAGAAGGGAGCAAAAGGAGGAAACTGACTTTTGTTCAGCAAAGTGTGTTAATGGGCTGTTGTGGCCGTGAGATGAGACCCTGCAAAGGTAGTTTCATTTTTTAACTGGAGCACGTGGAAAGGCCTTGGTCCCCCACACCACAGTGGGACCACTGAAAGAGGAGGTGAGGCCCTAAGGGGAGACGGTATCTTCCAGGGGGAGACATGTTGAGTTTGAGGTGCTCGAAGCACGATTAACTGAAGATATCCATGACAAGTAGGTTCTCGAGGTCTGCGATTCTGAACAACACGGTCAGCGAAGGCTTCAGCATGAGTGAATTCATCAGCATAAGTGTGTAATGTTGTGAGGGCATAGGACCACACTGGAGAAAATGAGGGGTTTTTAAAAATTTTTTCACTGTTTATTATTTTTGAGAGAGAGACAGCGACAGAGAGCAAGCGGGGGAGGGGCAGAGAGAGAGGGAGACGCAGAACCCGAAGCAGGCTCCAGGCTCCAAGCTGTCGGCACAGAGCCCAATGCAGGGCTCGAACCTATGGACCACGAGATCATGACCTGAGCTGAAGTCCGACACCTAACCGAATGAGCTGCCCAGGCGCCCCAAAGATGAGGGTTTTCAGCTGGCCTGTTAGTTGGCTAAGAGCAGCCTATAAAACCATTTACCTGCCTTCTCCAAGGACTCTCTTCCAAGGCTTCATAGACATGTTCTTCTTCTGATTTCCCTCCCTGAGCAGCGAAGGAAGGGTCCCCTGAAGGAGGGGAAGACTAAGGTAGGTAAGCGTAAGGAAGTGTCAGAGAATCTAATAAAAGAGAAATTTCCAGAATGGTGGTAATGATCAATTGTGGCAAATACTGCAAAAAAAAGGAGAGGAAGTTGAGGATTTTCAAGTGCCCCTTGAATTTAGCAATCATAAGCTTTTTCAAGACCTGGGAAAATGTAGCTTTGGGGGGAGTGAAAAGTGTCAGAGCTTTGAGGCAAGAGTGAGAGGCGAGGAAGAGGTGACAGCAGGTAATGCCAAAGCCTTCAACAGGTAATAATGGCTAGTGTTCCATAAATTTTGCAGGGGCACACTCATGATTGGGTATATGTGTGTGCCCGTGTGTGTGTGTGTGTGTGTGTGTGTGCATGAAATGGCCCAGGGCAGGGTGTCTGGGGGAAGACAGTAACCATCTGAGGTCCTTTGGGCCAGATGATCTGGGTCCCAACTGTTCAACTCTGTCATTATAGAATCTTTGCATCATTTTATGGCCTCTGGCACATCTGTTTAGAACAGCAGTTCGCAAAAAAAAAAAAAAAAAAAAAAAAAAAAAAGCTTGCATTTTGCAGGCAGGCTTGTTAAAACAGATTGCTGAGCCCCACCTCAGAGTTTCTGATTCCGCAGGTCTGAGGTGGGACCTGAGAATTTGTATTTCTAACAAATTCCCAAGCGATGCTACTGCTGTTGGCTCAAGGACCACACTGGGGCAGTCACTGCTCTAGGTTTCAGCCGTGGATATTAGATCTCCCCATTAAAACTGAATTCATCCTTGGGGCGGCTGGGTGGCTCAGTCAGTTAAGCGTCTTACTCCGGCTCAGGGCATGATCTCACGGTTCCTGGGTTCGAGCCCCGCATCAGGCTCTGTGCCGACAGCTCGGAGCCTGGAGCCTGCTTCCGATTCTGTGTCTCGCTCTCTCTCTGCCCCTCCCTTGCCTGCTCCCACGCTCTCTCTCTCAAAAATAAACATTAAAAAAATGTTTCTTTTAAGCTGAGTTCATCCATGGAAAAGACCAGGCTTTCTCCATTTCTTTTAAGGTAAACCTCACCCTCTCAGGCAACTTCGTACAGTCCGACATGCACAAGAGGCCACTCTGCTGCCTTCCCAATATGTGACAACCTCCAAGCCAGAGGTACAGTTAATGTATAAATATTTACTCTGAGCTTTTTTCCTCCCAGTAGACTATGAAAAAGTCCCAGCTGCCAGCGCAGAAGAGAATCATCTAAGTACTTCAATTCAGCGGGGTGCTGATAAATGTTTAACAACCGACTTAGGTGGGGAGGGGTGCCCGTGTGCATCATTTGCTAATCTCTCCTGTGTAAATACCCCCACCAGGGCTGAAAGGAAAAGCTACCAATGTCGTGTCACTAAATGCAAGACTGTGTAGAGGCATCCGTGGTTGACTCCTGCGAACCCATGTGAGTGGGCTCCAGCCCGCCACCACCTCGTTTCCCTTGGGATTCACAGGAGGATGGTCACTGGCAGGGGAATCGCTGTTCCTGAATGCTGGGTGGCCCAGCCCAGCTCAGCACCTGGACTGTCTGGTTTTTCACTGGGGGAGTCTTTAGCCTCTCGACTGCAAAATGCTAAAACTATTCCTCCAAAGGTTCAGGTGAAAACCAGTTTAAATGGTAGAGCTCCCTCAAACCCATCCCAGGACTTCTTTCACACCCACTCATGCCATCTGCTTATCGTTGGAAGTGTTCCAGGGGATAAGAAGTCCACAAAGAGGCAGCAGAGGGCCCCGGGCATTGTGTCAGATAGGACTTGGTTCTCAGAACCTCTGGCAAAGGACCAGGGCGCTGGGCTCCTGTGTGGCTCAGTCTCTTCCACTTCCAGTCATCAAGGCTTTCAGAAATCTCAAACAGAGAAAGCAAAGCTCTTAACCACAGCTGCCCATGAGAGTCACCTGTGCGGTGTTAGTTTTTTTAATATGTAAATACTCCCAGATCTCGTGACTTAATTAATCAGGAGCGGGGCTTGGGCTTGGGTATTTGTTGTTGTTGTTTAAGTTTATTAATTTATTTTGAGAGACAGAAAGTGCATGCGTGAGCATGAGTCGGGGAGGGGCAGAGAGAGAGAATCCCAAGCACTGTCAGCACAGAGCCTGATGTGGGGCTCGAACTCATTAACCTTGAGATCATGATTTGAGCCAAAGTCAAGAGTCAGATGCTTACCCGGCTGAGCCACCCAGGCACCCCAGGCTCGAGTATTTGTAAGAGGTGTTTCTGATGTTAAAAAAAAAAAAAAAAAAGAGGTGTTTCTAATGTACAGCTACAGTTGAGAACCCCTTGAGCTGAGACAGAATCGTTCATCTTTTGTCCGGAGGGACCTAGACCCCGATTAGTCCAACCCTCATTTGAAGGATGAGAAAACTAAACCCCAGAAAGACTTAGTGATCTTCCCAAGATCACAAAGCTAGTTAATTACACAATGGGGGCTTAAAACCTGTGCCTGGTGACTTCCACAATGGTTCCCGTGGTCCGCAAGGCAGTGCCACCAAAGACAGTAGCCTTCTTGAACTTTTCTTGACAAGGGCTCGGGGACTCAGGTATTTAGCCTGGTGCCCTTTATTTCCACATAGAAGTTCCTAACGTTTCTACTAGAAGATGACAAACAAGGCATTGTATGGCTCCCCACCTGCATCAATACCATGGATAGGAAGTTGTCTTTGAACCCTCTTTCTCCTCAAGCTAAGAGAAAATGTTTTCTTGACTTGGCCTGCTCACAAATGAAAAAATAAATGAATAAAAAGATTAAATTTGCTTTTAAGTTACCAAATGCACCATGCAGGTCTGTAATTGACCATGAGAGTGTCGGGAAAATATGATCTATCCTCTATAAATCAGGAAACCTTAAACAGGCTCTCTAATCGTAAATGCCGATCCTGGCAATGTCCAAAAAGGCTCATGTTTATAAATTGTTCCCTGATGTTTTAAGTAAGTGCACAAACACAAATCATACTAAGGACTTCAGAAAAGACTTAGCTGTGTGGCAATTTATTATAAGCAGTGTAATTTTCATCAGTCAGGCAGCCCTAGACTGTAATTACCTCTCTACCGAAAGAGTTACAATTGCTTTCATTACATTTTCCTAGTCATATGCTCGTCTGGATTGCCACAGAGACACTGAATGGAAAATGCATTTACTCATTGTTAGTCCTCCTAATGGCTTGTTACTTGGTTTCTAAAGATGTTATCAAGTCACTTGCTTCCCCTGCTCCTCCGTGTTGGACTAGCGCCATTCATGGAAGACAAAAGAGGCTCAACTTGAAAACTCAGCTCACGGTGAGCGTCCGAAAACTGACCGGCATCTACGGATTAGCCCAACCCTGGTGGAGGAATCCTCGTTCGGCTGGCTTGAGTTCAAGAGCTGAAGATTAATTAAAACCACACGCCATTGAGCCCAACGACCAGCCCCCTGGTCACAACTGAAAAGAAACCACATTTTGTTCCCTATAGTTAGAGCTTTACGGGAACATTTAAAGGACCCAGAAAGGGATCTACAGTCTGTCTCCCACATGGGTAGGTGGTTTAATTAGAGGTCACGGTCGCACCTCGGACCTTGAAACCTGCAAAAGGCAGGGGATGGTCCCATCCCTCTCATAGCCCTATTTGACCTCGATGTCGTGAAAGATAAAACTGGAAACAGAGGCACCGAACTGGGAAGGTTGGAGAGGGTGGGTGGTGAGTCGACTGTGTCTACACAGTGATGGATGAGTGTTATCAAGTCAGAGCATTTTGCCAGTGGTTGAGGAAGGGTTGGCTTATTGTTTAGAACAAGAGACAACTCTGGGTCGCCTTCCACAGAGATCGTCTCAGGGATATACCTTGTGCTGGAAGCTCTACCGGTCAGGAGCTGTGGCTCTGAGTGAGACACTTGAACTTCCAGAAGCTCTCCTCCCCGAAAGTCCACTAAAGAGCCAATGACGGGAGTTGAAAATGATGACTCTTTCAAATGGCATATGGAACTTGGAACACAAAGCAAGGGGGTGTCAACATGGGAAGAGAATTCTTTCCCGTGTGGGTTTTTTCTTCTCGTCTTTACTTTTCTTGTTTAAATCTGTGTCACTGCATAGAGCAGTAGTGACCCCGCCTAGGAAATGCTCACTAGCGGAGACACAGAATCCGAAGCAGGCTCCGGGCTCCGCGCTGTCAGCACAGAGCCCGACCCGGGGCTCGAACCCCCGAACTGAGATCGTGAGCTGAGCCGAAGTCGGACGCTCAACCGACGGAGCCACCCAGGTGCCCCGGGTGTTCTCATTTTACAGATAAAAAACTGAGTTCCAGGGATGCTCAATACTATATCAGAGTCACAGAAATGCTTCATAACCAGTGTCTCGGCTTCCAGTCCAAGAGTTTGCTATGCTACAGTCCATCCCTCCCTGATACACTTGATGAGGGACCAGCTGGTCGTCGTTAGGGAAGGCCATTCTCCCAACTTTGCCCTGCACATCACAGAGTACGCACTTTCCTTTTTTTATTAAAAAATTTTTTGTTTAATGTTTAGTTTTGAGAGAGGGAGAAAGAGAGAGACAGCACGAGCCAGGAAAGAGGCAGAGAGAGGGGGAGACACAAATCCGAAGCAGGCTCCAGGCTCCCAGCTGTCAGCACAGAGCCCGGTGTGGGGCTTGAACTCACGAACTGTGAGATCATGACCTGGGCCCGTCGGACGCTTAACCAACTGAGTCAGCCAGGTGCCCCGAGTATGCACCTTCTTTTTTTTTTTTTTTTTTTAATTTTTTTTTTCAACGTTTATTTATTTTTGGGACAGAGAGAGATAGAGCATGAACGGGGGAGGGGCAGAGAGAGAGTGGGACACAGAATCGGAAACAGGCTCCAGGCTCCGAGCCATCAGCCCAGAGCCTGACGCGGGGCTCGAACTCACAGACCGCGAGATCGTGACCTGGCTGAAGTCGGACGCTTAACCGACTGTGCCACCCAGGCGCCCCGAGTATGCACCTTCTTGAGCATGTGAATGAACAGGAAACCCAGTAAAGGTTAGCTATATCTGAATGGTCTGTCTTCCTTCTACAGCCTTCCCTTAGAATTACTCTTAGGTCTGGGTGTGGGAATAAAAATCACACCCTCCCCACCGTGGGCGAGCCCTGGGGATGCCAGCCACATAGCACGAGCCTGTGTGTGCAGTGACGACGTGTCTGTGTGCATGAGTGTCCGCTTTTTCTTTAAGTTCATCTGCTTTTTGAGAGAGAAAGCACGAGTTGGGGAGGGGCAGAGAGAGAGGGAAAGAGAGACAATCCCAAGCAGGCTCCGCACCGTCAGCCTGGGGCCCCATATGGGGCTCGGACCCACGAACTGTGAGACGGGGACCTGAACTGAGGCCGGACGCTTAACCGACTGAGCCGCCCAGGCACCCCGCATGTGTGTCCGCTTTGTGACCAGCCGCTGGGGGGCTCAGAAGCAGCCTTATCCCCACCTTGAACTGTCTCCCGTGAGAGTGGCGGATGGGCACAATGTCACCCAAGCCCAAGTGAGCCCAGGTTGGCTGTGTCACAGCCGGTTAAAACGAATCCAAAATGTTCCCCGGTGACAGCTGGGTATGAATTCATACTTCACAAGGCTGGTTCATTCGGGGTAAGAACTTCTGCTTTTTGTCTGCTGCTGGACTGGAAGAGTTCTTGCTCTTGGATGAGTCTGTCACTTCTGCAGAAATCCTACACCCTCCATTTCCTCCCATTTGCTTGCATTTCACAGATGGCCACATCATTTTGTCAAGACCGTGGAGCTACTTGGAAATTGGGCATAGAGTTTTGCATAATCATTCATGTCAGGCCGGTGACACTCTGTGATTACATATAATGGTCTCTGAGGGGTCCTGATGCAGGGGAATGCTACCTGGTCGGCCTCGAAGCCAAGTCTCGTTACGCCCACTTCTTAGAGAGGGACACAGAAGGAAAAAGAGCCACATCTATACCCGGGCCCCTTGTGTAGACAGGCAGGGAAAGCAGGAAGCTCGGGGTGCTTGGGTGAGCTGGTGTCAGGAAAGGAATTCGTAGTCTTGTCCAAAACGAACTTTCTCGAAAATCATTTCAGTTGGGTTGATTTCTGAGCCTAGACACAAAGGCCAAAGTTCACTCAAATTTCACCAGGAGGGGGGAAAAAGATTGGCTTTCACTTCAAGACACTTTATCTGTGACGATAAAGGCATGACCATTTTTTCAAGGGCGGAAGGATGTCAGTAACAGTAGCTAGGGTGGGACATAGGCTCCTAGGGGCTCATTGCTATTCTTTCTACTTTCCCGTGTATTTAAAATTGGCCACATTAAAACTTTTTCTTTTCCAAAAAAACATATAACGTTTCTCTGTGGATGTGAGGATCGTTGCCACGTTTGACCATGCTGTTGAATTTCACATTGCGACAAGAATGCACAGTAGGGGATTCTAGAAAAGAAGCAAAATCTCTAACAAGGCCGTGAGATGAAAGGGCGGAGGCGTCGTGCACCCCTTTTCCGGGAAGAACCATGGAGGTGGAGAGTTCCCAGCGGGGAGAGGGCTGTGTGGCGTGTCAGGGAAGATGGGCTTCATACATCTCCCAGGGGCACCTGGGTGGCTCAGTCTGTTAAGCGTCTCACTCTTGATTTCGGCTCCGGTCATCATCTCACAGTTCATGAGTTTGCGCCTTGCGTCGGGGTCTGTACTGACAGGGCAGAGCCTGCTTGGGATTCTCTCACTCCCTCTCTCTGCCTCTCTCTCTCTCTCTCTCTCTCTCTCTCTCTCAAAATAAATAAACAACTAACTTCAAAGAATAAATAGTCCCCTAGAGTTTTCCGGAAACTGCCTCAGTAACAGAGAGGCAAAATGGGTCATCTACGCCCTGGAGTGGCACAGAAGGTTATGGAAATGCCTCTCGGATCAGAAGAGGCGGGGACGTAAGGGGCTTCTTGGTAAATGCTGTGTAGCCAGATGCCATGAAGGGCATGAGTCCCCCCAAAACTTCATTGCAACTCCCACCACCTGAAATGACAGACGTTAGTATTTCCAATGCTAAGGCAATGGGAATGAGAGAAACTGAGCTAAAGAAAAGACTTAATCCTTAATTCTCTCCCCATCTTAATTTCTGTAACACCTCATCTATTCCCTCTGGTTTTAAGGCTTATTTACGAGTTGCCTTGCTGGCTTGTGTCTCGTGTGTGTTACACTTACCTCACCATAGACTGTAAATCCTCTGAGACCTGGGGATTACGTTGTATACTTTTAAAGGCTTCCCTGGCTCAGCTCAAGACCCACCTTTGCTGTTCAGTCTTCTCTGATGATTACGGTTTACGCCCTCCGTGTGTCTGACGTTTGTAATGTCTGTGTTTCAGTTAACGTATTGGGATGTTCTTGGCATTCGCTTTCTGCACCTCTTTGATATTTTATTACGACAGTATATTTCTAGGTTAATGAAATGACAGAGTAATAACGATCCTGTGAGATGCCGTGGGAAGGAAAGCAGCAGATAGTCTCATGTCTCCAATGCTACTCCTGGTCTCGACCCCCTTCGTCCCTGCCCACCTTCATTAGAGGCGAGAGAAGCTTAATTTTTCAGCCCCCTCTTTCAGCTAGGAGGGGCCAGGAGGTACCAGTTGGTCAATGGGATGGAAGAAGCGGCTGGCTGAGGACTTCTGGAAAGGCTTTTTCTCTTCCCAGTAATGGAGACAAATACGGTTGGAAACACTTCTTTCTCCCTTCTTCCCGCCTAGGTTTGGATTCTGGATGTGATGCCTGGTGTTGGGGTAACTATTTGTGACTGTGAGGGGGGGAGCAGAAGGAAGGGCAGGGTCGTCGTCCCTGATGTCACTGAGGTGTTGAACGAATATCAGCAGCCACGTACCCTGAGGCTTCTTACAGTGTGACCCCAATCTCACGACAAAATGCTCAGGCTTTATTCAATGTGACAAATGGCCATGTGCGGAGTGAGGTTACATCATCTGCATTTAATGGAGACAAGTGGTAACCATATAAAGGAGTCTGGAAGAGCTAGGGGCAGGAAAACGATGAGGAAGCTGTTCCTTTAGGGGCTCGTGGGTGGCCCAGTCGGTTGAGCATCCGACTCTTGATTTCGGCTCGGGTGGTGATCTCATGGTTTGTGAGTTTGAGCCCCACGTTGGGCTCTGTGCTGACAGTGCAGAGCCTGCTTGGGATTCTCTCTCCCTCTCTCTCTGCCTCTCTCCTGCTTGTGCCTGCTCGCTGTCTCGAAATAAATAAACAACAACAAGAAAGGAGCTATTCCTTTCCTTGAGGTAAGCCACAAGGAGGACCAGGAACAGGGTGAGAGCAGAAAGGATAAACGTATGGGGAGGGACTTACAACATGTTGCAGTTGCAGAATTAACGAACGCGGGTAACTAGTTGGGCACGGAGTGGGAAGAAGAAAGGTGGAAATAGAAACCATTTGGAGGTTTCATCGGGTGCCCAGGTGGATGGTGCTACCATGACAGAATGACTTTCAAGATGGAATGCAGGCTGTCTAAAAATAGAACCAGACGAAAAGGCTCATCAGAGTGCCTCTGATAGTATGCATCAGCCACAACCACATTCAGCCTCACGTCATGTGTGTAATTCTCGGGCCCTTAGATGAGAGCATTGAATTGGCGTGGCTTGGACCACACACCCACCTTGACCAGGGATGACACCCGGTCATCCTGGATACTCAGTCCCACCAAGACTCTGTGCAGTGGAAGGAAAGATAGTAACCCAAAGGAAAAGCAGGACACTGTTAGAAGAGGGAAGGTTAATGCAGTTTGAGAAAAAGGTATTCATGTCCGTCATGCATACCTAATCGTAAAATTCGAAAGGCTGATGGAGCCCAATGCAACTTGATGACTTCCTGAAACTTCCATCAGGGCTGATGGAAAGAGCGCCCATGCAACAGGAAATTGTGGGAAGACTGGATTTCTGCATCCCTCATCTAGAGACCCCTAAGGTTGCACCTTTCTTCTGGTTTACTTCTTCCCAAAAGAGTCTAGCTTCCCCCTTCCTCCTCAAGAACAACTTCCATCTTATGGCATTAGCGGAATCACAATACGGTTGTGGAAATAATGAATGGCAGCAAGGTCAAGGCCAACAAGGTCAAGGCAAATGTCTCACTTTTAAGTGAGAAAAAAAATCAAGTGTCTGAGCTCTTCAAAAACTGATTTATTCCTGTCCTCCCTGGTAGGAACTGACCCTACGATGAGATGGCTGGATGTGTGGCATTTTGAGTGAAAAAGGAATGGTTTCGGGGGTTACGGGGACAGGTCAGCTGCCCCGAGAAACTTTTCCCAGCTTCTACACTGCAAAACCAGAAGCAGAAGCTTCAGATCAGATGGCTCAAGGCTCATCACCAGCAACAGGAGTATTCTGGGATACTCTAGACTAAGGCAAAGGCTCTCCCTCTCCCCCTCCCACCGACCCCTTAACATTATTCAAACAAGAGCTTAAAGGAAAGAGCAAGCAAATCAGAGCGGCTCCGTGTGAAAGCAAATGTGGGGGCTCGTAATATTGCCCTCAGTCCCCCTTGTTCTGCCTCTAGTTTTTGCTACACTGCCCAAAACTAATGACTTAAGGCAATGGCCATTCGTGGGGCACCTGGGTGGCTCAGTCCGTTAAGGGTCTGACTCATGCTTTTGGCTCAGGTCATGATCTTGCTGTCCGTGGGTTGGAGCCCCACATTGGGCTCTGCACTGACTGTGCAGAGCCTGCTGGGGATTTCTCTCTCTCTCCCGCTCTCTCTCTGCTCCTCCCTCACTCACGTGCATGCTGTCTCTCAAAATAAATAAGTAAGCTTAAAAAAGAAAAGACAATGGCCATTCATTTAGCTGGCGTTTCAGGAAGTCATCAAGTTGCGTTGGGCTCAGCTAACCCGTCCTGTGCAGATCTCAGCGGGGGTCATTCCCGTGTCTGCCACCTGCCACCTATCAGCCAGGCAGAGCTACTTACAGGGTTTGGCTGGTTGAGATGACAACCACTGGGTCTCTCATCATCTCACAGACAGACGTGGGCTTCTCATGGCTTCCATGAGCCTCAGAAGGGCAAGCTCTAATGCACAACTGCTTGTCAAGCCTTTGCCTTCCTCACCATTGATGGCGTCCCTCTGGCCGAGGCAAGTCACATATCCAAATCAGATTCCAAGAGAGGAGAAAGAGTCTCCACTTCTTGGTGGAAGGATCTGTAGTGGTGGGCTGCAAGGGTATGAACACAGGGATGACGCACACGTAGAATTTGTGACCGTGTCTCAGTCTTCCGTAGAAGGTAAACTCCGATGGGATTCCGTGGGTCCCAATTTGGAAACCACTGGGCGAAGCCAACCTGATTTATCCATTCTCAGTCTGGACGGATGACTTCCAGCCAGCCTAACTAATACGAGGGGAGCCAGCTATGTCCAAATCTCCTATTTTCTGCAGGTTTCTGGGTGAATAGGTTAGCAAGAGTGACTCCATCACCCAGCTAAATAGACATTTATCTTGCCTCCCCAGCCTTAGCCATCTGCCCTAACACCGCTTCTTCCTTTAAAATGCAGCATTAGCAGATAGAGACCCCTGTGCCATCCACAGACCTTGGAAAGACAGGCTGGCTTTCAGCGTAGCATGCTCTGCTAATGGTGAGGCAGTTCAAAGCCAGATAATTTAAAGCTCTTAGTTAACTCAAAGAATTCATTTGTCTTTTGATCCACCTTCCGCTCTGACAAATGCTCCCTTCCCTATCATATTCAAACACACACCCCCTTCAGAAGCCGGTAAACTCATCCCCTGCCAAGGAATGGATTTTCCCCATATTGCGCTATCTGAGTGATAAAAGGGTTTAATGTCCCAAGTTCGTTTTTCAGTAGCCAACTCAGAGACACCCGACACAGCAAAGCGCCTAAGCTCTTTCTCCAGTTATTAAACTGTTATCCCTAATTCCTTTGGAGACTCAACCTAGCAGCAATGATTCTGAGGGCACTTCCTATTAAATCTGCATTGTGCACACAGAGATAAAGCAGGCCAGCTCGACCCTGTTTACAAGGATGACAGAGAGCTCCTGTTAGCTGCTGGTGCCGTCAGCACTTTTTCCTCTCAGAAAGGTTGTGCAGGATGGTCTCTCACAGCTCCTGGCCCCGGCACGTCCACCAACTTTGCGGACTTCCCTAAAACGCTTTCAGGGTGGGAGCTCAGAGCAGCACCATGGGGCAGTTTTCCGGCAGGCACGACGGGAGCATGTCACAAGCTCAACCCACCTCAGAGGGATGGAAGGTTCCAGACGCATCTACATAAAGCCAGAAGTCAATCGGCAAGAGGGTGAACTTGTGTTGCATGATATAGGAAAGGGGTCTCCAAGTTGTGCGTTCAGCTCCCGAGGCGGATATAAGGTGAAGCGTTGATGTATACAAACGATACGTTACAATTATTTATTTGTGTCTCAAAAAAAAAAAAAAAAAAAAAAAGACGGGGCGCCTGGGTGGCTCGGTCGGTTAAGCATCTGACTCTTGAATTCTGTCCAGGCCATGATCTCACGGTTCATAAGTCGGAGCCCCGTGTTGGGCTCTGCACTGACAGTGCGGAGCCCGCTTGGGATTTTCTCTCTCCCCCCCGTCTCTGTTCCTCCCCCACTTGTGCACTCGTTAATACATTTTTAAAAAGAAATTACATTTTTAAACTTTTCTCAAGCACCTGTATGCAGTCTCCATGTGAGCTGGCACATTGTCTCAGGGGACACACGGGTCCCCCACGGGAAGGGGTAGGAGACAGACCGAAGGAATGTCCTTCCTCACTGATATTTCATGCAGACTGTGACAGATCACAGTTTATGTGAGACCAGTAAAATTGATTTGACTACATGATTTATTTCACCTAAACCAATTCTTACAACATGGACCAGAGGCTTAAACGATATTCTTGCAAAGATACTAGAATTGACGATACAGTGATAACATAGCCTCACAGCAATAATGCCTCACAGACATGCAGTCCGTTCTCCCTGTGCTATTTGATCTCTCTGTCAGCCGCACTATGAGGGGAAAAAAAAAAAAAAAAAAGAACGGGGCTAATTAGATCTGACAAAAGTTTGAAATATGAATGCCCATCCACTATTGTCAAAGACAAACCTCATCTAAAGAGCCCTGAAGTATGAGCTAATGCTGTTTGGAACCCTTCAGGGTTAGAAAGACATTTTATTGCTTATTTCTTATTTATCCCAACCTTTTGTAATTTCTACTGTGTGCGTGTCTTTCAACATAAATGAAGATGCATATATTGGAGATGCACGGTAAGAATTTTTTTTATTTATTTATTTTGAGAGAGAGAGAGAGAGAGAGAGAGAGAGAGACAGAGGTGAGCAGGGGGAGGGGCGGAGAGAGAGAGAATTCCAAGCAGGCTCCACACTGTCAGTGCAGAGCCCGACGCAGGACTCAAACCCACAAACTGTGAGATCACGACCTGAGCCGAAATCAAGAGTCGGACGCTTAATCGACCGAGCCACCCAAATTACAAGCTTGGAAGTTGCTAGGAGAACAGATCTTAAACGATCTCAACACAGGAAAAAAATCTGTTCACTACGTATCATGGGGGGTCTTCACGTGGGGGTTAACCTAGGGGATGTGATCAACTCACAGTATATACAAATACCGAACCATCATGTGATAGACCTGAAACGAACATGATGCTATAGGCCGATTACGCCTCAGTAAAAAAATAAAAGCAGTGGTAATGATACCACCTTGGATACTTTTCTAACATTTAAACCTCATAATTATAAAAAAAAAAAAGTGACAATAAGTTGGAAAGTCTGGTTTAAGAAGAAGGTAGAGAGGACGGGCAGTATTCGTGTAGTCCAGAGGAAGTCGCCTATAGATTCATAGATTTTAAAACTCCCAACTTTGTATATTTCCCACTCACCATGGAGCCTCCAACTAAGAAAACAGAATTAAATTAGGTCATTGGAGCTATCTTACTTGCTAACTATTGTAGGTGTTTGCTTACATTGAGTCCTGTCCTCCTCTCAAGTCCCCTAAAGACCACGGGAGATTTTTCAAGTATAAGGGAAGAGGGCATAGTCTCCTGATGGCGATGATAACATGACCTTCACCACAGCCAATAGTCACAGTGATTCCTGACTAGGGGTCCTCTTCAAAGAGCTTGATGTATATTACCTCACTCCTCACAATAACCCTTTGAGACCCGGTGGACAGACACTAAGGGTGGCCCCATGATCCCCAACTCCTGGTGTTCATACCTTTGTGTGATCCCCGCCCCCACCTTTGAGCGGCAGCCAGGACCTGTGACTTACTCCTGATCAATGGAACACAGCAAAGGTGACATGATCACGCGACACAGTAGTGCCTGACTTGCCAGAGCCTCTCTCTCCCTGGCTGGTTTTGAGAAAGCAAGAAGCCACGCGAGGGCCCCTGTGGCAAGGAACCAAGAGTGGCCTCTGGTCAATAACCGACAAGCACATGAAGCCGTCGGTCCCACAGTCACAAGGAAATACATTTTGCAGGCACCTGCATCGAGCTGGAAGTGGATCCTTCCCCAGTCGAGTGTCAGATGAGATCTCAACCCCAGCGGACACCTGGCCTTCAGTCTCGTAGAGGACGCAGCTGAGCGGTGCCCAGATCCTGACCCACGGAAGCCGCGAGAGAATAAATACGTGTTGTTTTAAGCCATGATGTGTAGAGCAGTACTGTTACTCAGCAAAAGATAACCACCAGAGGTATGTGTACCCGTATCCCTGTTTCACAGGGGGAAGATTAAATAAATCGCCCAAGTTGCACAGCTAGTAAGAGGTAGGGCTGAGGGGAACACCCAGGATGTCTGGTTCTGGAAGGCTGGCCTTAACCACTCTACTTACTGCCTCAGCTAATACTGTATTGACTAGTCCATTGGTCATCTCCTTAGGGTGCAGACCCGTCTCCTGAGGCCGCAGCCCCCTCCCTTGCAATTCCATTGCCAAGTCCAAGGCATGGAATTCGTGCTGCACAAAGGAAAGAGCACGGACGAATAAGTCACGGACGTTCCTCCCATGGCTTCTGGGCAGGAGCAAAGCTTACCAGCAGGCCAAAGGCTCCAGCTGTCTGGGGCTCTGAATGAGCTCTGCCAGTAACTCAAGCTTCCCTGCACAGAAAGGAGGAAAACGAGTCTGTGGGTGTCACGGAAAGAATCTTGGCACGAAAGTGAGCGCACTTAGGCTCTGACCTCGGCTCTGCCAACCGGGAGGCCGTGGGAACCTGAGGTGGTCACTTAGCATCTCGGGGCCTCTGTCTTCTCATTCCAGGAGGAGGGGTTTTGATCAGATGATTCTCAACGGCTCCAAAAAATTCACCTAATTCTAGGGTGCTGTCTTGCCAGGGTACTGAATGCCTTCCCCTTCCCTCCGGAACTGAAAGGGCCCTCTTCGTTTCGGCCACCTAAGTTTTGAAAGCCAGGTGACACGTTTCTAATGGAGAATAAGCAGGAGAAGAAAGAAAAAAGAAAGAAACAAAGGACCCCCCCCCCCCCCCCCCCCACCGGGGTCAGAGACACAAGGAAGGACGGAATTCACAGCCAAAAAGGAAGAAATTCCCACCCAGAGCTGTT
This sequence comes from Lynx canadensis, assembly GCF_007474595.2. Classification (NCBI taxonomy): domain Eukaryota; kingdom Metazoa; phylum Chordata; class Mammalia; order Carnivora; family Felidae; genus Lynx; species Lynx canadensis. The sequence continues at coordinate 7,592,354 of NC_044316.2, forward strand.
GGGAGCCCTGAGCCTCTAGCCTGGACGTTTCTGCCCATCGCCCGTGCCCAGCCGCCAGGGCTCCCGTGTCCACACATTCCCTTGCAGATTGAGTCCCAGCCTGCATATGACAGCCTCATTTTTCACCAACCGCATGCAGTGAATGCTGAACTGTAATCTCTTTTTGCATGCCTCGGTTCCAGATTCATAACTGGAGGAGCCGACCCCGTTGTGTGTGAGCGACCGCTTGTTGGCCACCCCACCGAGCCGAGCCAGGCAGCCCCGCAATCCTGTGGCTTTCTCCCTGCGTCACACTTTGTCAAAAGGCATCACGAGCTTCACAAAGAAACGGCCCCTGGAAACTCCCCGTTTTCCAATCCTTTTACTATCTAATTGTTCCTCTTCTTCAAGGCTTGGCCATCCTCAGAATAGGCCAGGGTCCCCGCCTGGGCTGTCTCCACTTTCAATCAGAATGCGCTACAAAAGAGAGAGAGGCCCTTCCCACAGCCCTGGGCTGGGCGGTGTTTGCCCTCATTGTCCCAGGTTCTACTTTCTATGCCCCGGGCTGCCTCCAACAGGCCGTCCTACCCTTCCTCCAAGGGGCCAGTCCCTTCCAGCGCTAGGAAAACGTGATCCCATGAGGTAGATGGGCCCTTCGAGAACTCTCTGCTGGCTTCCCATTGCACTTAGAATGACGCCGGCCTCCTTGCCACGAACGGGGCCCTGCCTGCCTCCCCCACGTCACCCCCAGCGGACCTCCAGCCTGGGCGCACACCATTTCTCTTTGCGCGAATGTTCCAAATTTGCCCAGATCCTTCCACGGCTGCTTCCTGCTTGACATTAGCCGAGGGAATGGAGGGCGGCAATGTCACCCCGATGCTGTCATGGTCAGTGTTGGGTGTGCATGTGGCTGGATTCTAGACACAGCATCTGTGGCCCCACCTGAGGCTTCTGACGGCTGGAGCCCACTCTGCCCAGAGGCAGGTACGGCTGGCCCTGCCAGTGACTCGATGGCCCCGGGAGCGGCCACTCATTCCTTCCCAGCACCTTCGACGCACAGCTGAGATAACTCTGAGGCACAGGTGTACATTGGGTCCCCAGGTGCCCGCACGGTCACTTGTCTGGCACGACACCCGTTACTGGTTCCCTACTCGGTCTCATTTCCCCCACTCCTCTGCTGGTCTTTTCTGGAACGACCTCTCCAGTAAACCGCTTGCACTCCCATCCTGGTCTCAGAGCCTGGTTAGGACATCCATCCAGGTGAAATGACATTCCCTAATCTGTCCCTATTACCTTTTTCTTTTTTAGAGTTTTTTTTTAAGTTTATTTATTTTTGAGAGACAGAGAGACAGACAGAGAGAGAATGAGCGGAGGAAGGGCAGAGAGAGAGAGAGAGAGAGAGAGAGAGAGAGAGAGAGACAGAGGATCTGAAGCAGGCTCTGTGCTGACAGCAGAAAGCCTGATGTGGGGCTTGAACTCACGAACCGTGAGGTAACGATCTGACCTAAAGTCAGATGTTTAACCGACAGAGGCACCTGGGCGCCCCCTCCCCCCCCCCGCCACCATTACCTTTTTCTATTTTCTTTATGGCTCCTCATCTCTGATTTTTTTCTGTTTATCTAGCCACTCACTCTTTTTTGTTTTTACTGTGTATTTATTTATTTTGAGAGAGGAGAGCACAAGCAGGGGGAGAGGCAGAGAGAGAAGAGAGAGAGAATCCCAAGCAGGCTCCACGCTGTCAGTGCAGAGCTGACGTGGGGCTCAATCCCACGAACTGAGTCGACATCAGGAGTCAGATGCTTAACTGACCGAGCGACCCAGGCGCCCCTCATTTACTCTTTTTTTATTGACTCTCTTCGCTACAGACAGAACGTAAGCTCCACGAGAGGAGAGGGATTCTTTGTTTGTCCCCAGCGTCTGACCGACGCCTGACCCAAAGTAGGTGCTCAATAAATATCTGCTGAGAGACGAGTGAGCTCACAGCTGATTCTGAACTGCTTCTTCGTCTGTTCATGGGATTTCCCACTGAAGGCTAGGGTATCCTACGAAGCCGCCCCACATTTCTGACACCCCCCACTAAAAACAAAACAAAACAAAACAATGTCAAGCCCATGGAGAGGGGGAAATAAGGAAAGTTCTTTCCCAAGCTTCAGAGGTCACTGTCCTTTCACTGAGGCACCCAGAGTTCACCATCTCTTCTGGTCACCCAGTCCTGCAGGTTAAGACCCGACCAGAAAGGACAGTTGGATGGTGTGATAAAAATGGACTCGGTCTTTACGCTCTTGGGACGATATAACTGTCGGAATGCTAGACTCCTGCCTTGAACTGAGGCGGTTTATTCCTGCCACGTGAAAAGCGCATTTTGTCCCAGGTGGCCATCCCTTGTCTTGCGGGAGGTTCTCTGCGGTTAACTGGGTCTTGGGTCTCATTCCACTGAGGAGTGAGCTTGCTTGTCAGGTGGCTGTGCCATAGGGGCTGCCAAGGGACCCTCTCTGTTCTGAATGCTGGCATCACACCGCGTGTGGCCTTGTGTGCGTCTGTCCCCCGTGGAGGTGGAGTGTGTCTCAGGGTCGTGTGTTGTTCGTGCCCATTTCTTACCCTTATCCCTTATGCCTGGTGCGTCCATCTTACTTCCCCAGATCCGGGGCGCCAAAGACCATCTCTGCTTGTTCACCACTGGGTTTCCGGTGTTTACTATAATTCCTATCCACTGTGGACTCTTAGTAAATACACACTGGGTGAATGAATGAATCAACAAATGAATGAATTAGAGTTTTTCCAGAGGAAGGACCACTAAAACCCATTGAAAGAGTCTCTAAAGCTCATTGACATGGAGTAGAATCTTCAGGAGCCCTGGATGAAGAAGGAGGCAGTGACAATGAATGGCCCACTAAGAAAATATCGCGGGGTCAAAGGACAGCCAGTGAAGGGCTTTAAAGGAAAATTTGGGGTTGCCCATGTGTGATTCTGCACAGGCACCCGTGGCTTAGCTATAAACAGATGGGCTAATTTCCAGAAAATTCCACCACTAATAGGCTGTCGCCAGAGCCGGGTGCTAAAACTCTTTTCTGATCATGAGGGGCATGCCCAGGATCCTCTCTTAAAATACCCAGTGACTAAGGAGACCGGAGGCAACACAAACTGCCCAAAGAGTTGAACAAGATGATGTATGAGGAGGCGTTCTACAAAGCGTAAATCTCTTTACCCACAGTGTGTTTTTATGATGATGATAAATATCACCGCTAAGTGTATTCGGTGGATAATTAGTCCCAGACGGTGCCCCATTGGAAAAAAAAAAATATATGTGTGGTCAGAAAGCCAGAATGAAATCCACTCAAAATGTAAGTCAGATCATGCTACGACCCTTCTCAAAAGCCTCCGGAGACTTCTGTCCCACTCAGAGGCAAACTCAAACTCCTTGCCACGGCCCCCAAATCAGACAGGGGACGTCTTCCACGGGGACCTCGATCAGGTCAGTCCTACAGTTGCTTTCCTGTTATTACGTCCTTCGTGTAAAATTCTAAAATCCACATGGAAAGATGCTTAACATCACGAATCGCCGAAGAAAAGCAAATCAAAGCGACAAGGAGATAGCACCTCACACCCATTGAGATGGCTATTATTAACGTAAACGGAAAATAACACATGTCGGCCATGACCCGGAGAGATTGGGACCCTCGCGCACCGTCGACAGGAAGGTAAGACGGTCCCGCCGCTACAGAAAATAGTATGGTGCTTCCTCAAAGGTGAAAAATAGAACTTCTGTACAATTTGGCAATCCCACTTCTGGGTAGACATATACCCAAAAGAATTTAAAAACGGGGAGTCAAACAGGTATCTGCACTCTGATGTTCACTACAGCATTATTCGCAGCGGACAAGATGTGGAAATGACCTGAATGTCTGCCAACAAATGAACGGAAAAAGGCAATGCGGTATAGACATATGATGGAATGGCGGCCAGCCTCAGACAGGCGGACAGTTCTGATGCACGCTACAATCTGGATGAATCCTGGGGACACCGTGCTGAGTGAAATCAGTCGGTCACGACGTCACTTCTGCGATGTGACCAGATTAGTCAGATCCATAGAGACAGAAAGTGGAAGGGTGGGCACCAGGGCCTTGGGGAGAGGGGGTGGGGAGTCAGCGTTTAAAAGAGACAGAGCTTTGGTTTGGAAAATGAAAGGAAGTTCTAGAGATGGGTGGTGCTGACTGCTGCACGATCATGTGAAGGCACTTAATGCTACAGAACTGTACTCTTTTGTTTTCTTTATCTATTTTTGAGGGGGAGGGGAGGGGCAGAGAGACAGAGGCAGAGAAAGAATCCCAAGCGGCCTCCACACTCAGTGCAGAGCCCGACGAGGGGTTCCATCCCAGAATCCGTGAGATCATGACCTCAGCCGAACTCAAAAGTTGGACACTCAACCGACCGAGTCACGCAGGCACCCTCCAGAACTGTGCTCTTGAAAAGGGTTAAAATGGGAGCACCTGGGTGGCTCGGTCGGTTGAGCATCTGACTCTTGATTTGGGCTCAGGTCACGATCTCACAGGTCATGGGATGGAGCCCCGTGTCGGGCTCTGTGCTGAACGTGGAGCCTGCTTGGGATTCCCTCTCTCCCACCCTCTCTGCCCCTCCCCCGCTTGCATCTCTCTCAAAAATAAGTATTTTAAAAAAGGGTCGAAATGGGAAATTTTACATTATGTGTATTTTTTTATTAAAAAAATTTTTTTTAACGTTTATTTATTTTTGAGACAGAGAGAGACAGACCATGAACGGGGGGAGGGGAAGAGAGAGAGGGAGACACAGAATCCGAAGCAGGCTCCAGGCTCTGAGCTGTCAGCACGGAGCCCGACGTGGGGCTCAAACTCACGGACCGCGAGATCATGACCTGAGTTGAAGACGGATGCTTAACCGGCTGAGCCACCCAGGCGCCCCTACATTATGTATATTTTAACACAATTTATTTTATTTTATTATTTTTTTTTTAATTTTTTTTTCAACGTTTATTTATTTTTTGGGACAGAGAGAGACAGAGCATGAACGGGCGAGGGGCAGAGAGAGAGGGAGACACAGAATCAGAAACAGGCTCCAGGCTCTGAGCCATCAGCCCAGAGCCTGACGTGGGGCTCGAACTCACGGACCGCGAGATCGTGACCTGGCTGAAGTCGGACGCTTAACCGACTGCGCCACCCAGGCGCCCTAACACAATTTACAGAAAAGAAAGAACAAGAAAACCCACACGGGTTTCCCCTCACTTCCCTCAGCCTCTGAACGTCGAACATCATCCGTCCAAAATGGCGCACCTGACCACACCGCTCACAAAGCACCTCCAATCACTCCCCACCCTGTTATCTTGCTCTCTTTCTCCTCCTAGGCCCCATCCGTGCCTGACCCATTATTACTCACATCAGTATTGGATTCTGTCTGCCATGTAAGTGCCACAGGCAAGGCCTATGTTTGGTTCACTGCCATTTCCCCAACAGCTGGAGGGCAACGGACACCCGTAAATATCTATAAAAGAGAGGCATGAGATGCCTCTTTCTAGATGAGGACACTGGAAAAGTGAAGTAACATACATGGTCACACATGAAATAAATGCAAAAAACAGGCCTGGGCCCCAGCCCCAAGCCTGCACCTTCTCCCAACCATACTGTGTTGTTGTTGATGGTGACATTCATTCCGGTGTCCCACCTTTTCTCCCTTGAGCGAAATCTCCCCCCAGTTCAAAATCAAGTTGCCTGGCAGCCAAAAATACACGGCTGCATTCATCCACTCAATGTGTACGTGTCAGGCACTGTGCTAGGCGTCAGGATACGGCTGAGGAGAGGAGAACACAGTTCAGGAAGGTCAGAGCCGCACAGGCCAGGCCCATGGTGGTGAGGACTACCCTTGCCTTGGGGACACAGACCCCGGAGTTCGAGAAATCCTTAGCCAGGTGACAGGAGAAACGGACGCAAGAAGAAGGAAAGGGGGACAGCACGTAATTTGTTATGAATGAAGTTTAAGGAGCAACAGGGAAGCCAAGAAATGAGGGTGACAGTATTTTGATGGATTATTGTCTGAGCAGCTAACTTTCCTTCCCTTTGCTTTCGCTTCTAGACCCTCCCTCTTCCCTGGAGGCGATTTGCCATAGCTTGGATTCGCAGATCAGATGGATGTGAGTTCCATTCGTGGCTCTGGGACTCAGTTTCCACCTCTATACAATGGGAATATTGTAATACCGCCCTCACAGGATTATGAGAATTAACAGGAAAAACACAGGGAAAGGTCACTACCCAGTACTTGGTACACAGTAAGCACTTAATACATGCTGGCTTTGTTCTTATCTCGCACTGAATGCTGCACATATCTTTGTAACACATTCTTTAGCCCTCCAGGGTATTTAGGGGGTGATTTTTTTAATAGAAAAAAAAATTGAAGGAGTTTGTAGAACATTATCTGGAAGTCGACAACAGGTATACAGAATTGAAGGAATCTTCTAGAAACAACTGATTTGTTCAATCTGGCAGAATTTAAAGGTCTTGGGAGGAAACCACTGGGGTGTGGTCAGCATGACTGACTTCCCAAGTCTGTGCCCAGTAACCTTACAACAGCGGCTTGAAATTGGCCACGAGCAGAGAATCAACACCATAATAATCAACAAATACCACAACTCTGGGCTTTTTTTTTTTTTTTAACTTTTTCTCAAAAACTGGCTTATCAGTACCTCGCTGGAACTATAGCACAGGCTTTTCCAAAGTTTTGGAGGTCAGGTTTTTCCAAAATGATTGACCAGGCTCAACCTGGCGGTCCGACCCCATGTGGATGCGACCTGTGTTTACACTGAGGATATTACAACCTAAGACGTATGTGCCAAACATGTCTCAGGAGACAGACCAACATCCCTCGGGGCTGCTAAGGGAGGAAGCCATGGGTACACCTACCTCCGTCTTGGGTGGGCACAGAGAAGGCTTTTCAGAAGCAGCGGTATCTACATTAAGTCCTAAAGGACAAGAGGTTAGGACATCCCAGGAGCAGGGAGAACGGCCCAGGCAAGTACGTGTTGTGCAAAAGGGGAGAGGCGAGTGGAACCGAGCGTGCTTAGGCAAGCAAAAGTCACTTCGGCACAGAGTATGGGAGGGAAAGTGTGAGCAGGGCCAGACGGGCAGGACTGACTGTGCTGGGGTTTTCTCCTCCGCGTCATCAGGAGCCGCTGGAGAGTTCGAACAGGGAGGGGGTATGACCAGAACTGCCTTTGAAAGCTCTCTGGCTGCAGTATAAGGCTCAGAAAATGTTGGTAGAGGAAGTGCCTGGGCAGCTCAGTCGGTTGAGTGTGCGACTCTTGATTTTGGCCCAGGTCGCGATCCCAGGGTCGTGGCATCGAGCCCCGCATCGGGGTCCACGCTGACAGCGTGGAGCCTGTGTGAGAGTCTCTCTCTTCCTCTCTCTCTCCTTCTGCCCCCCCTCCTCCATTCTTTCGCTCTCTCAAAGATAAAAAGAAAATGTCAGGTAGAGGACTGGCCAAGAGAGGCCGTGGAGAACTGCGGGGAGGAAGCGAGGGGAGTGGTCCAGGTGAGGGAGGAGGAGGGCCTCCGGGCACAGGGTAAGGCAGCTCGGGAAGGAAGGAGGGACGCATCTGAGCGCGTTTTTGGTGCGGACCCTCATGACCGCAGGTGTGGCTGAAGAATTTTCGGAGAAGGCAGAGAAGCAACGCAAGTAAGGACGGGAACAGATGTGTGTGACAGCCGTGCCCACGGCTGCATCCTTCACGGCAGCGAAAGGTGGAAACGACCCAAGCATCCATCACCAGAAAAACGGAAACACACAATACTTTGTACGCATGCAACGGAATATTCCTCAGCCGTAAAAAGGAAGGAAATTCTGCCATAGGTAACAACACGGAGGAGCCCTGAGGACATTGCGCTGAGTGAAATAAGCCAGTCATAAAAGCACAAATGCTGTGTGATTCCAGGGATGCGATGCGTAGACAGTAGGTAGATTGATAGAGCCAGAAAGTAGCAAGGAGGCTCCCAGGGGCTGGGGGGATGTGGAGTGCGGAGTTAGCATTTAAGGGGGACGGAGCTTCAGCCTGGGGTGATGAAAACATTCCTGGGGATGGACAGGAGCGATGGTCACCCCACGATGTGAATGTGCTTAACGTCGCCAAAGTGCACACATAAAACTGACATTTTATGTTATGTATCTTTTAGCACAATTAAAAAAAAAAAATCGAGGGGAGCGAAGGATCCAGCCCAGCCTTCGGGCTTGTAGAAGACAGCGGTGTTCCTGATGGGCCACAAGCCTCCTGACTACCCCTGCCCCGTCCGTTCAGAAACCAGCCATAATGATTCTTTCCAGCAAACTGTCAGCTCGTCTGACGGAATGAACTCCACGGACAGATTGTTTGAGCAGCTGTCAGGACCCAGGGGGGTGGGGGGGGGCAGGGCGCTAGCTGGGGAGGGCCATGAGGAAACTTTCAGAGGTCGTATCTTTTGGAGGTGTTATATCTTGATGAGGGTCTGAGCCATAGAATTATATTTTTACAGCTCACCAAACCTTACCCTAGATCTATTCCCTTCTCTGCACGTCAGTTTGACTTCTTGCTCTCGTTAAATGCAGGTTGAGAAATTAGAGATGAGACGTACTGATGTCTGCAACTCACTTTGAAAGGACTTTCAAAATAAGATGAATCAACGTAAACGGAAGGATCTGGGAGGAGACAAACAGGGCAAACCGTTGGCAACCGTGGGATCTAAGTGGTCGGTACCTGGGGCACCTACAATTCTTTCCATTTTTCTGTATGTTTAAAAACTCGATGTAAAATGTTGAGAGGAACACAATTACAGTTTTTAAAAAATGTGTTTTTTTTTTTTTTAATCAGTCAATTCTTACAGCACATTGCACAACCAGACAGGTTGTTAGAACTCTATGGCCATTGAGTAGCACCTAGAATAGTGGATTTTTTTTTTCCATTTTATTTGAGAGAGAGAGAGAGAGATAGAGAGCATGAGCAGGGGAGAAGGGCAAAAAGAGAGAGAGAGACTCTTTTTAAATATTTTTTTTTTCAACGTTTATTTTTTTATTTTTGGGACAGAGAGAGACAGAGCATGAACGGGGGAGGGGCAGAGAGAGAGGGAGACACAGAATCGGAAACAGGCTCCAGGCTCTGAGCCATCAGCCCAGAGCCTGACGCGGGGCTCGAACTCACGGACCGCGAGATCGTGACCTGGCTGAAGTCGGACGCTTAACCGACTGCGCCACCCAGGCGCCCCAAGAGAGAGAGACTCTTAAGCAGTCTCCACCCTTAGCACAGAGCCCCACACGGGGCTTGATCCCATGACCCTGAGATCATGAGCTGAGCTGAAATCAAGAGTTGGGTGTTCAACCGACTGAGCCATCCAGGTGCCCCTAGAATAGTGGTTCTTAAGCTGTGTTCCCTAGAAGTGTTTTAGGGACTTCCTCTCCTTCAGGAAAAATAGCCCTTCTTTACTATGTTTTATATGTTGTGGATTCTGTGTAAGATTTTTGTCTTTAAAAAAAGTTTTCAGGGGCGCCTGGGTGGCGCAGTCGGTTAAGCGTCCGACTTCAGCCAGGTCACGATCTCGCGGTCCGTGAGTTCGAGCCCCGCGTCGGGCTCTGGGCTGATGGCTCGGAGCCTGGAGCCTGTTTCTGATTCTGTGTCTCCCTCTCTCTCTGCCCCTCCCCCGTTCATGCTCTGTCTCTCTCTGTCCCAAAAATAAATATAAACGTTGAAAAAAAAAAATTAAAAAAAGTTTTCATTATTTATTTACTTATTTATTTTTAGTGTATGTATTTTGAGACAGAGAGAGAGTGTGTGTGTGAGCAGGGAAGGGGCACAGAGGGAGAGAGAGAAAATCCCAAGCAGGCTCTGCACTGTCAGCACAGAGCCCAACGTGGGGCTCGATCCCATGAGCGGTGAGATCATGATCCGAGCCGAAACCAAGAGTTAGACGCTTAACTGACTGAGCCACCCAGGCGCCCCCATTTTCACTACTTAAAAATGTCAACGCATCTCAATACTAACTCATCCGCGTTTGGGACTGGCCAGCCTTTGCTGTGCAAGCCTGTTCCTTACATTGCTGTACCTGGGCATCCTTGGTCTTCAGGCACTAACCGGCCAGCAACACCCCACCCTATCATCGTAACAATGCTAAACGCCCCTGGTACATTTCCCTCTTGGCCCTCGTCCCACTGACTCACCCCTATCTCTTTGGAGTTAGTGCCAAATCTAAGAAACCAAGGTCCACGGGTCTGCCCTCAAGTGGAGAACATTTTCCCACCATTGCACCTTGCCTGCGATGCTCCTTGAGTGTTAACCATGTTACTTGGAACACTGAGACGCTGGTTTCTACCTTCCGCGTACTCTCCTTAAAAAGAAACGTTCACCCTCCCTCTTTGCAGACCTGACCTGGTGCTCTCTCCTTGCGAACGGATGGCTCCAGATGCTTCCCGGATACTCTCACATCTTGACTTCGGAAAGAGAATGGCTGCCATGATGTTTGTACATCTGGTCTACACGGCAATCCTGCTTAGCGTTATGAACGATTAAGTTGGCTTTCAGGCAGGCATCTAAAAGCAAAAAATGAATAAAGACCACAGTGTTTAAAATGCAGGATGAAACCCAACCAGCGTGCCAAATGTTAAGGGACCCCATCGGCTTAGACTTTTGTCTTACACCCTCCGCTGGGGCGGTGGCCTTGGAAAAGGGCGTCGGTCAGGGGGTGGCTCCACGTACCCCCGACAAACTCCTTCCGCATTGTTTTCTTACACGAGTGTGCAAACGGAAAAGGAACGGAAAGCAAGCTGGGACAGATGTCTAATATCATTAAAGCTGGCTTCCAAAAGAATCCAGATCTCAGTTTGGTATATTAATGCTCTATTTATCTTTAAGCACAGATGGATATTTTTATTAGTATTACTTTGTTTATCTGGTTTCAAGAAAGGTTAGTCCAGGGGGCAGATGCCTCTGTTATGAGCGCACATTCCTGCCGAGGGAGTCAGAAGACAAGAGGAGGCTTTTCAGCAGAACTTTAATTAGAAAAGCCCAAGTTATAAATGTTGGCAGCTCTTGCCTGGTCTAACGAGTCCAGTTGCAACAACAAACAGAAAGAAAAATAGAACATTGGCAAGACCCTGATTTCCCACCTCTCCTCCCCACCAGCTAAAGAGAGGTACGACGCAATGCCATTTCGTCCCCAAGTGTGAAACAGACCATGAAAGGATCCAAATTCTCAGAAAACGGATGTTTTCGTAAGCAGCTGGTTATCGCTGGAGATAATCAACAGCAACAGGTCTGTTATGAACACATGGACCTTCCAGAAGCTTCGGGCTGAGGCAATTTCTATTATGGATTTCATGGCTTTTATTGGACGGCCTGTGTTCCCGGGCAGGGTGGGGGGAAAGGAGGGAATGCCCAGTGTCTTTGCGCAATTATTACCTCCAGTTTGTTTTCCGTTGGAGTCGATTTCTTATTAGACTCTCCTTTTAGGGGATTTAAAATGGGATTATGGATCCATATGCCCAGGAAATTTCTTACCTGATTGGATTAGGAGAGTTCATTCGCCTGATGGTTCTCCCAAGAACCGTTACAACGGGCTTTGTTTTGTCACCAAGCTTAAATCTTTACTACTCATCTTTTTTATTCTAGTCCTTTTTCTACCACCCCTCTCTATACAGCTGCTTGTGCAGGCATGCAAAGGCAAAAAAAGCAAAGGTTTTAAAGCCAAAAGTCCGGGTGTAAGAGACAGGTCTGCCTTATAGCAATTGAGCATGAACATACCACTGACTGCTCTCTGGCACATTTTTCCTGCCTCCAAATTGGGAATCATTGTCTCCCACCCACCTTTTAAAGCTGCTTTGGAGATATGATTCCATCACAATCCTGCGCCACCCCCCCCCCCCCCAAAAAAAAAAATCACTCTGCCTCTTGGATCTCATGCTGTTCTCTTTCCTTTATTTTTTTTAAAAAAAATGTTAATGTGTATTTATTTTTGGGAGAGAGAGAGAGAGAGACAGAGAGAGAGAGAGAGAGGAGAGGGCAGAGAGAGGGAGACACAGAATCCGACGCAGGCTCCAGGCTCCGAGCTGTCAGCACAGAGCCCGACGCGGGGCCCAAACCCATGAACCACGATGAGATCATGACCTGAGCCGAAGTCAGATGGTTTTAGACTGAGCCACCCAGGCGCCCTGCTGCTCTCCCTTTCCAACTGCTCATGCTCGACTTTGCTTAGATTCCTCTCTTCCCCCACATGCTGTGTCCAGCCCCTCTCTCCTTATTTTCATCTTGTCCGGCTCCAATCTCCGTACCCACGTGTGCTGTTACTGCAGAGGCCCCCTCACGAACCTGCCCGCCTTGGTTTCTCCTGTTCACCTGACGCTCACTGATCCAGGTAGGTCTACCCGATCCAGAAAGACGCTCCTGTTCTCCACGGCCGTTCCATGGCTCTGTTTGAAACGTCACCTCTATTTGGTAGGTGTTGCTGCGTATACAACAGGACACAGACTCAGCCAGCTGGTCAAGGATCTCTGGTATCCAGTCTGACCACCTCCCCCGCCCCCCGCTTTCACCAGAACCTCCCCAAACTTCCTCTTCCTAGCCAATCTGAACCCTCGCCCTTCCCTGCGTATTGCTAGTAACATCCATCCACCTTTTGCTCGTTCCTGCAGCCCCTGGAGGAGCTTCGAGCTTCTTCCTGGAGCACCGTTTCTAGTCTCCTCCTGTACGCGCTCCCATCTCTCACGGCTGAGTTCGAGTCCAACCTCCTACTTCAACTCTGTGGACACAGCCCTCCTCTTTACCGCATTACCTGTTCTTCATCATCTGTACCTCTCTTGTTCCACTTACTGTCACCTCCCCTACCATCTGGTTGTTTCCTACATGCCTGTTGGTATGACAACGTCCTTGAGGGCAAGTACTGGGTCTGACTGGCTTGTCAGGAAGCCCCACGGTGCCAGGCACAGAGCGGACTCTCTGTAAGGCCACCTTTGAGTCAAGAGTGCCGTTTGGAGCCTGAGCTGGTGCTGTGACACCAGCATGTTTGGACACGTCTGGCCTTCCCAGGGCCAAGGTGCACAGACACCGGAGGAGCCCTCTGGGAAATCGCCCATCCTGGGGGAGAAAAGGCGAGCAGAGAAGCTTGGCCCCCTCACAAAGCCTTAGTCATGGTGGCCGGGGCTTGGGTTTCAAGTGGGCCATAATGTCTGCCTTTCAGCTTTGTCTCCTCGCCCAAGACCTGTTTACTGAAAAAAAATAAAAAAATAAAAAAATCGAGAAGGCTTTTCTAGAAGGCACATAGAGCAATTTAAAGGTCTCTGTTGGGGCGCCTGGGTGGCTCAGTTGTCGGCTCAGGCCACGATCTCACAGTTCGTGGGTTTGAGCCCCAAGTCAGGCTCTGTGCTGACAGCTCAGAGCCTGGAGCCTGCTTCGGATTCTGCGTCTTCTTCTCTTCTCTCTCTGCCCCTTCCCTGCTCGCGCTCTGTCTCTCTCTTTCTCTTTCAAAAATAAACATTAAAAAAAATGTAAAAAAAAAAAATTGTTTTTTTAAAGCCTCTGTTAAAACACTGGAAGTGGAGGAATTACTGTCCTGACTCCACAGAAGGAAAAATGCCTTTGGTACTGGAGGGCCCCTGAGGACACGGGGCCATTGCTTTGGGGCCTTAAAAACGCAGCTCGTCAGAACCGAACCCCAATGGGGCCAGCAGAAAAGACATCATCAGCATCATCATGATCATGCAGATGATGCAAAGAACTAACCATCTACCTCTAAAGACCCCCGGAAGTACTTGGGGGAGGGCCAGGAATTGCAGAGGCGAAAGAGCCTGGCAAATCACAGGTACGGCCGAGAGCAAGAGAACAGTGCAGATCACACGTGGCCGGAATGAGCAGGTGAGAGAGTTCAAGGTGATGTACACGAAAGAACCGTTCGGAGCACATATTATGGGGATGTCAGGACGGACTGGGTCTGCAGGTTTCTCCCGGCTACACGAACACGGTCTCACAGTCTCGTCACTCTAGAATTAACCTGTCTCCTGACACCTCGCTCCCCTCTTCCATTGGATTTTTTTTTCATCTTTCCTTCCCCTACGTGTTACATCTATTTGCATCATCCCTGTGAGGCTGCTACAAATGAATCCGCTGAGCCATGGGAACTCATGTGACCAGTCCCAAGAACCTTTTGTTTGTCATTGCAAACACCCGCTATCAGATATGAACAATGACGGTGGGGGGTGGGGGGGCGCGGGGGACCCATGATGTATGTGCCTGGAGTTTGGGAACCGGCTGAAAAGGTAGCGGGGAGAGGAAGGAGCCTGGAAAGATAGACTTTCCTGCATAACCGTTCCTCATTTCTCATGCCTGATGATTATTAATTACATTTGTGCATTGATACAATTTGCCGGTTTTCTGAGGAGGCGAATTGAGCTTAGTCATTTTGGCATTTTTAAATGTAAATGAAAAATCACCCGGTGCTCCGAGCCAGGAGCGAGAAAGATAAATAACACCAGGAAGCTGGTCGTTGCCCGTCTGTCATAAAATTTCATTAGTTTTGACAGCTTGTACAACATAAGCAATGAATGAATGCTAACTACACTTCCTTGTCTGTCCGCTCCCAGAAGTCACCGGCACTGCACAGACCAGAGGGGTACCACCTGCCAGAGGGACCCCGCGAGGAAGGACACAGGGGCCTCCGTGAGCCCCACGAGGGCCCCAGGACACCCTCCTTGGGTAGTAGGCTCCTAACTTCCCTGTCCACGTGGGATGACTCTCGCGTAGGACTCCTTCGTTAACAAATACTTCTCGATGCTTCCATGGGCCAGGCGCAGCTCTGAGTGCGTGCAGGTAAGTGCATCCACGGTGAGAAGTGCCAAGGGGGAAGCACGTCAGGGAAAGCAGAGAGGAGGTCCCTGCCCTTGGCTGCCTGAGGGATGCCAGCAAGTTGTCTGACCACGGAAGCCATGTGGGCATTCAGGCCCCCCCCCCCAAACGGTGACGGCCCGGGAGTCCTGAGTCTCTTGGGGTGACTGACATAGAGGCACTTCTGCTTTCTGTTCCCTCTCTTCCTTCCCTAAACAATTCAGCCATAAAGCCGTTGGGTGGGGCAGAATAAAAGTCAGCAACTCTGCAGGAAGGAAAAGGAAACACGGTGGCCCGAGGGTATCAGAGTCCTAGAAGGGTGATAGGAGTGTCCCTGCAAAGTGACGGCCTGGCTGGGGGGGGGGGGGGCCTGAGCCTGATGGTGGGTGTTAGGGACCCAGCAGGACTTGGAGGACATATATGTATGCCAGCAGCCAGCGTGGGGACTCAGGGTCAAAGCTGGAAGAGGGTGTCCCCGTAGAAGGGCAGCCAGGGAAGGGGAATCCTGGCTTCCCCAGGGTGAGGAGAACATCCACTGGTAGGGCAGTTTGGCATGGGGACTCAAAGCCCCAACGAGGCAAGGAGAAAACTGCCACTAAAGGGTGTCAGAGCTCCAGCGGGGTGAGGAGGGCATCCACAGGGACGCTCAGCGGAAGGGGGAAATGGCCACATACAAAAGCATTGGTCAAATGAGCAAACAAATTAAGGTAATGGGAGTCTGCCTTCTAACTGTCAGAGAAAGGAGGTACACATATGGGGAAAGGGAGAAGGCGAGAATAAACCCTGTGCTGTTGGATTGGAATTGGAGAGATCAGAGTAGACACGTCATCTCCAATCCATAGAGATAGACACTGAAATAAATACAAATGAATATACACACTCCCTTGCTGTGCCGTTGAGAGCCTGGGAACAAGAACACCCAATAAATGCAACTGTCTTTCTCATGGGTGTGGTGGAGCTGGTAATATAAAAGCTTAGAGAAACCTGTGATATCTTTACCACCATAAAGGGAGAGCCTGCCTGGGAGTAAAACAGAGGAGAAGGAGAGCAAAGAGGGATCCTGATAACATTATTTGAAGACCTGGATCCAGCCATGCCTGAAGCTTATCTTGTAACTGAACACAATTCTTTCTTTTTTCTTTCTTTTCCTCCCTCTTCTTTCTTTCTTTCTTTCTTTCTTTCTTTCTTTTTTCTTTCTTTCTTTTCTTTTGCGGGAGGGAGGGAGGGAGGAAGGAAGGAAGTGCGGGATGGGAGCGCGGAAGTAAGGTGAGGCGAAGGTTCGGTAGGGGGAGAAAGAACGAGATGAAGTCAGGAGGAGGTGAGGGTGGTATTGGGTTGTCGTAATTGTGCAGGAAAGGCAAGACGTTGAGTCTTCGGAACGTCCTTAATTACTTCATCTTATTCCCTTCCTTCTTTCCTTCCTTCCTTCTTCCCTTCCTTCCTTCCTTCCTTCCTTCCTTCCTTCCTTCCTTCCTGTAGGGTTGGTTGAATTGTTGGCACTTGACATGAAAAGGTTTTATTAATACTCTCAAAAAATTCCTGATGATTGGTCTCCATGGAATCACAACCTCAGATATTCCAGGCATCCTACTTTTTAAAAGGCATTTGTATATCCATGTTGTCATTTATTTAACAAACATTTATTGGGTGCCTCCTAAATGCCAGACACAATTCTGGTTTCTTAGGATACACCAGTGAAGGAAAACTGACAAGAATCTCTGACCTGTGGGATTGACAGTCTAATGGAGCAAGACGGAAAATAAACTACAGACAATAACTCAATAAATAGATGAGTATAAATGCTGTGGTGTGGGGGCCGGGGAGGAGAAAAAGAAACGGTAGAGCATGGTAAGGGGGAGACAGACATTCCAGCACAGAAAGTGGGATTTGCAGTTTTAAATCGAATAGGCAGGGTAGAACACAGTGAGAAGGTCACACCTGAGCAACACCTGGAAAATGAGGGGGTTAGAACATATCGGGGATGGAGGGGAAACTGCCAGGGCAAAGGTCCTGAGGCAGAACTGGGTCTGGTGTGTTCAAGGAACAGACAGGAGTCACTGTGGCCAGAGTGGCTTCAGGAGAGAGTGATTGGGGTCATAAAGGGAAACACTGGGGGACCAGGTGAGAACTTAAAGGTGTTTCAAACAGTCAGCTTTGACTCTAAGTGGAAGGAGTCATAAAATCATATCATATTAAGCAGAAAATTAGGTGGTCTTAGGTATCAAAGGATCAGTCCAGTTGTTAACCTAAGAGTGAAGGGGTTTAGGGTGAGGAGGGTAAGAGCAGAGAGAGCAGGTAGAAGGAACCCCGGCGAGGGAGGCTGGTGGTTCAGGCCAAAGTAATTCCAGGGAAGAGGGGAGTCGAAAATAATTCTAGGGTTTGGGGGTGCCTGGGTGGCTCAGTCGGTTAAGCATCCAACTCTTGATTTCGGCTCCGGTCATGATCTCATGGTTCGTGAGTTCAAAACCGCATCGGGCTGACAGTGCAAAGCCTGCTTGGGATTCTATCTCTCTGTCTCTCTCTGTCTCTCTCTCTGTCTCTCTCTCTCTCTCTCTCTCTCTCCGCCCCTCCCCTGCTTGCTCTCTGGCTCTCTCTCAAAATAAATAAAAATAAACTTTAAAAATATAATTCCAGGGTTTTGTGCTTGAGCAGCTATAATGAGGAGCTAAATGGGAAATCCCACAGGAGGAGAGATTTACGGGCAGAAGATCAGGAGATCAGTTCTGGACAAGCTGGGCTGGAAAAGTCTCTTAGACATCTGAGCACAGGTGCTGGGTAGCCATTACATAGAAGAAGCTAGAGTTCCAGAGATGAATTAGGACCATTTTAACGTCTGCAAACTTTTACAAAATTAGTTTATATTTAACAGTGCATTGGAGGATCAGTTTCTAAGTGCAATGCCATAAAGATCTGACCAGAAGATCGTAAAACCTTCGCTCGGGATTTCCAGTTCTGTTGTCTTTACGGTGCCTTTCTCTAGGCTGGGGGTTCTGAGTGTGGTCTGGCCACCCCGGGGGAACCTGAGATCCTTTCAAGGTAGATGAGAATTATTTTCATAATAATAGCAAGCCATTATTCACCTTTTTCCATTCCTGTTCATTCCTGAGCTCACAGTGGAGGTCTCCAGAGACTATGTCATGTGATTTGAAATTGAATGCAGGGGTAGTAGATGTGAGCACATTGCTGTCTTCTGCGAAGCTGTGATATTGTGATATAATAAGAAATGTTTATTTGGGGGGAGTTGCCTGGATGGCTCAGTGGGTTATGCATCTGACTCTTGAGTTCGGCTCAGGTCATGATCTCACAATTCGTGAGTTCAAGCCCCACGTCGGGCTCTGTACTGACAGTATGGAGCCTGCTTGGGATTCTCTCTCTCTCCCTCTCTCTCTGCCCCTCCCCACTTGTCTCCCGTCTTAAAATAAATAAACTTAAAAAAAAAAGAAAGAAAGAAATATATATTTGGTCTTTGTCCCTGGTTCCTGGCATAGGGTATTTTAAAACCCCGAGAGATAGGAGTGAAAGGAGCCTCCGACGTATTCATGAAGAGCCCTTTTCAACCTTATCTGTGTTTGTGCTGATAAGGTGGCTCTTGGTGTCCCCAGAGTTTCAGGATGGGGGCTGGTAGGAGAGGGGTCAACTGCATGATGACAGGGAAGGGAACGGGGCTGGAAAGTGAGCTCATCACCAACAGCCAATGTTTTAATTAACCGTGGCTGCTTAACGAAATCTCTGTAAAAACCCCTGAACTACAAGGTTTGGAGAATTTCCGAGTTGGAGCTGCCAGGGCAGTGGGAGGGGGCGGTGAGCTCACAGAGGGCAAGGGAGTTCGGTGCACCTGCCCCTGTGCCTGTCCCCAGGTGTCTCCTCCATTTGGTCGTTCATTTGTATCCTTTATGATTAACCAATAAACCCTGGCACTGTCTTTCCCGGAGTTCTGGGAGCCATTCCGCCAAATGATCAGACCTGAGGAGAGGGTCATGGGAATCTGAAGCACCGGACCGACGACAGACTCACCTGTGTCTCTGGAGGTCAGTGGTGTGGTCCACTAGGGTGACAGGATCCTCCTTAGAAGCTCCGTGGGCAGGCACTTGTGGTCCCGGAGGCGGGCCCCGTTCATCCAGACCGGGCCTGTCACCTAGAGAGAGAATCTTCTTCACTCTTGGCTGTTTGTGGTGAGGTCATCTGGACCCCCCGTGTTCACCACCGCCCCCCCCCCAGCATTTTCCCCACACCACTGTGGGCTTGTTGCCATAAAAGCATTGTCTTGCTTCCTCTCCAGAACTTTCCACGTATACAGTGATCATTTTGTAAATTATCACGCATATCCAACACACATGCACGCGCGCACACACACACACACACACACACACACACACACACACACACAGGCTGGACATAGAGGAGATCCAGATCTAAAATCGAAAAACTTAAGAAAAACAGAAATGCTGACTTTGACCTTGAAATGTCAGGATGAACCCTGTGAAATAATACAACATATAAAAACTTGTCTCTGCCCCTGGTTCCTGGCACAGAGCTCCGAAAACCCTTGTAATTCCCTGGGTGATAAGGGTGTCTTCTGTTCCAATGAGGGGACGCTCGGTGGGTTCCGGAATGGCTTTGGGATGGGGCTGGGGGCCAGAATGACCAAGCCAGGATTAAAAGCTTCGAACTGTCGGCCCCATCTTCCAGCCCTGGGCAAGGGGAGAAGGGCTGGAGATTGAGTTAATGATCCATGATGTGCCTGCATAATAAAAACTCCGTCAAAATCCTGAAAGTACAGGGTCTGGAAATGCCAGGTGGGTAAACACATCGACACGCGATTAGAATTCTTTCACTTGTGGTACTTCTGGATCTTGCCCTATGTATCCCTTCATCTGGCTGTTTATTCCCACCCTTTGTAATACCCTATATTAAAAAAAAAAAATTAAACATATTTCCCTGAGTTCTGTGACCCCTCCCCGCAAATTATCAAATACAAAGAGCTGATTGTGGGAAGTCCTATTTATAGCTGGTCAGTCAGAGGTACAGGTGGTGACCCAAGACTTAACAGCTGGTGTCTGAAATGGGGCGGGGGCAAGTTAATGGGACTGAGCCCTTAACTTGTGGGATCTAATGCTGAGCCCTGGTGGATAGTGTCCGAACTGAAATTCGGTGCATTATGGGACATCCAGCTGGTGCTGCAGAGGATCGAGGGACGCATGGGTTTTCCAGAGGCACTTGAGTAAGTGAGTAATAGAGAAACATAGGGTGTGTTCTTCCCAGACTAGCCCATTGGGCGTGTGTGTGTGTGTGTGTGTGTGTGTGTATTTCCCCCAGTTCTGTTCTCTGAGAACTTGCAACATTTTTACTGGAGAAGCAAAGTGCAAGCAGTGCCCAGGCGTTGATTTCTTTTTTTTTTTTTTTTTAAATTTTTTTTTTCAACGTTTTTTT